>NW_015389810.1:17933-21081 GCF_001527695.2 Protobothrops mucrosquamatus | reverse complement strand
ACATGCTCCATTCTTTTGATACCAAAATGCCAATATACAGAAGTTGTAAACTTATTATAAAATTATCTCAGTCCTACTTAATTCCTGACTTAGATATTCTCTTCTTTGCAGAGGACTTTTTTCAGAAGATTACAGCGAGACTCATTATTCCCCTGATGGCAGAGAAATTACAACATACCCCTCGGTTGAGGTAGGGTCTCACTTTTAAGAGTCTTGCTTTTAGGAAGTAAATTGAAGCAAATCTTTCTGCACAATATTACAAATATACAAGAACGAGACCAGGCTACTCAAATAAGGAGAGCTATATATGTATGAAGTATCTTATATTGATATGTACTTATAAGGATATATGGATTGTTAAATCCAGTTTGTCTTACTCATTGAATTATTATGGCAGTATTTCAATCATCCAGTTCTTTCCTACTGGTTAAAAACCAGCATTTTGGGGAGTGAGTTTCACAAATAAATTTATTATGAGAACATCAGGTTTATAAGATCTATATTTTCATTTTTGAACCAGACTACAGGGATACATGCAAAATCTTTTATTTGTAATACCAAAAGTGATAACAACTTTAACAACTTTCTCCTATACATAAATATTTCATATTAAATTGGTCCAGAACGTGGCCCTACCAGCTGCAAAAAAATGACAGCGCTAACATGCTTTGTAAAGTCCTTGGCTCCTTGCCCCCAAATTCATCTAAAAGTGCATCCTCTGTCTCCAAAAATTATCTATTTCTGGCTTAGCATCTTCAAAGGTCATACAAATTCCTCCCATTTAATGTGTAACAGAAATCTGTTGATTTTAATATCTACATGGATCCTGCTTCCAGATAATGCTAGGAATTATATCTCTTTGTTTATTCTGAAACTTTCCTTGTGTGAGCTCAAGAAAATAATGATTATTTGGTATTATTAGTAAATGTGGAATTTTCCATACATTATGGTAAGATTTCAGAATGTAGAACAACCATCAAGTCTGAAAGTTTCTTCAGCAAATCCTGTGGTTCAGCACTAGAGTTGACCTACAAGAAAAGATTTTATATTTGTGTGTTGGTTGTCTGCCCAAGCAGGTCTTCTGTCCCCCTGAATCAAAATTTTCTGAATAACTGCTGTCTTAATATTTCCTTGATGTGGTGGAAAACATTGGAACTCTACTTCTGCTCATCAAATCACACTACAAACCAGCTTTAACCAGTGTAGTCCTCTTGCCTCCCTCCAGGATCACTGCTATTATCATGGACGCATCCACAATGACGCTGACTCAACTGCAAGCATCAGTGCATGCGATGGTTTGAAGTAAGAGAGTCTTGAATATTTTCTTTGTTTTATTAAGAATAATATATTGCTCTTGGAGTTGTCACAGTTAAAATGGAAAACATCAGTTTTTCATGTAAATGAGTTGGGTGTGATCCAAGACTTCTGCAGAATTAAGAAAGACTTTGGCTGAATACCAAGAAGAGCTGCTGACAGTGAGTAGAGACACAAGGGAGCTAAATCAGATGTGTCTAAAGGAGCTTCCAAGCCCCTGTGTCCTTTACATACATGAGGAGATGTTACAGGTAGAGAAGATAAATAGGTTTCAGTTTTCATACCTTGCTAGAAAGGTATTCCAAGCAAAAGTATCTCCAAACAAATAATGTACAGATATTGTGTGGTGTGCAATCTCTTATATCTTTCTGATCATAGCTGTATCTTTGAGAAATATGAGAAAGGGATATGAGTGCTGAGGAAAGAAAATAAAAAATTCAGTGAGTGTTAAGAAGGGATTCAAAAACACAGAGAATGTTGACTTGGTTAGTGAAAAATGGGTCTCAGAGCTGAGTTTCATTACCCAACTTGGTAACATCATCAGTGCAGGTGATCTCTGACCTTACCATATTCTCTTCTGTTGCTTCTCCATCTCTGATCACCCTTTTCCACATTGTTTTACAGAGGATATTTCAAGCTTCAAGGGGAGACGTACCTTATTGAACCCTTGGAGCTTTCCGACAGTGAAGCCCATGCAGTCTTCAAATACGAAAATGTAGAAAAAGAGGATGAGGCCCCCAAAATGTGTGGGGTAACCCAGAATTGGGAATCAGATGAGTCCATCAAAAAGGCCTCTCAGTTATATCTTACTCCTGAAGTAAGTCTCATATTTAACTTGGTTTGAGAACAGGGATTCATTTACTTGTTTCTAAAATGTAAAATTAGAGAGAAATAATGGGAACTTGATGAACAGAAAATACATGTTCTAGGCTTATAGCATTTTCGTTGGTCATACAGATTTGAATCAAAATGGATTTAAATGAATCTCAAATCATCTCTACTTTCTAAGTCAATTTTGAAAAGTAATCAAATTATCAATTTGGATGCCTCTTTTGTGCATGCAGAGACGACTTGGGATAGGGGAGAAACTGGTTTGAAATATTTAACAGTTTTGAGATGTGTGATAAGACCATTACATAATCTTGACTCCATTTTCCAATTTGATTTGAATCATTAAATTTGATTGATGCAATGACTGAATGAATAGTGACAAATTGAATCTGGTCACAATTGACCCTCATACTCTCAATATTTTCCTCCTTTACTGGAGGGACAAAAATTAGAAAACAAAACATTGCATCCAAAGTGACAGTTCCTTCCTTCCTTTTGATGACAAACGTTGAAACTGGCTGAAATAGATCTAGAAATTCAAAATATCAACTTTTTTATTAAAATGTTAAAATTGACATGACAGTTGTTGTTACAATGGAATACCAAAACACAAATGAAGATGCCAAAATTGATTATGAAGTCTGGTTTGCCTTTTGGCTTCAGTGTTTCTAGAAATTCAAGATTCTTTATCCTCAGCAAGTTGTGATTATATACATTATGATTAATTGGTCCTTAATTGGTCCTCTATCTTGAATGTCCTTTTCTCAATGTCAGGTCATGATCACTTTATTCAAACTGGATCTAGTGCAGCAGAGTTAAGAAAGTGGCTGTCAGAGAGCAAGGAGAGAAATTGCACTCTGGAATTGGCAATTTGGCCTTGTAGTTCTGTGTGCTGAAAAAACACGAGTACACTTTCCTAGGGAAAGAAGCAAGTAACGCACCCTCACACATTCAGGTCTCAGCATAAGTCTACTTCCTGAGCAATCTGGGTCCTCCAGTGGTG
>NW_015389810.1:0-17559 GCF_001527695.2 Protobothrops mucrosquamatus | reverse complement strand
GCCTGTTCTTATTCATATTAAATTTGGTTCAGAATTAGGTATTCATATATACCTTTATCTTTAAATGTAGGCATCATAAATTTCAAAAACAAATTAACTGGAAACAAGTGCCACACCTTATTAATACAAAGAAAGTGATTTTTATTAAAGGAGACCACTTTTGTTTGTGCTTGACAATCCATTGCATAATGTACTTTTTCCTCAAAACTTTGTCAGTACTTTCTCTAAGTCAGAGTTCCCCAACCTTTCCAGCTTTGCGGACAGGTGGGGGGGAGGGGATGGTTCCACGTGAGCAGCGGGGTCATGCGTGCACCCAGATCTATTTGTTTGAGCAGTGGGCACACACACCCACTCATGCAAATGGAGCACACCCACCCATGCTCACTCGTTGGTCATGCAAGTGGAGATGCAGGCGCTCACCTGCCACTTCCATGGCCCAGTTCCGAAGGGCTCAAGGCTCAGGGCTAAAATTTTAACAAGCTGTCTTCCTATAAATGTCTTCTTGAAAGAACCAATATTTCTGAAAGTTCAAGTATTTTGACCAGAGATTAAAACAAGCACTTTTCTGATTATCTGATGATGACCAACATTCCTGTTGGCTGCTGGGAGCAACATGTCTAAACAGCCTTTTCTTTATTGTTCTGTTTAGCAACAAAGATTCCCCCAAAGATACATTAAGCTTGCAATAGTTGTGGACCATGGAATGGTAAGTATCCTGGATATCTCTCCATTTTCTTTCTGCATTGAGCACAGCATTTTGTTTCTGCCTTTTTTAATGTGGGCATTTTTGAAGAGATTAACAAATATCCTAACTGGCTGTCTCTTAAAATGTGCTTTATCATAAACTTTGATATTTTTTGTTATTGGACCCAACCAATATTTACAAAGTTAAGAGTCATTTGTAAATATACTCTAATTTGCACATTTGTTCTTCCTGGATACCATCTAAATTTATTTTTATCCCACACTGGTTAAACAGTTCTGTAGGTTTCTTTGAAACATTCCTGCACTCTTTGGTTGTCCAAATTGACAACACACGAAGAAAATGATGTGTAGTGAAAAATGCTTATCTCACACATCTCTGAACATGGAAATATAGCATCCAATTTAGAAAAGCATTTCAGCAGGCTGACCAAAATTTTCTCCAACCAGGAAAAAAGCCCATGTATGCTGCTGAAAAGTTAAAAACCTTAATATATTAATGACAAAAATGTAGATTAAAAAATCAGCACAAAAGAATTCTTTGGACTGCTTGGATAAAAAATATTATTACATCAACAAATTCAATGACCCTTTCACTAATATGTTCTTTCTCTCCCTCCTTCTTTCCCTTCTTCCTATAATTATGATCTTGAGGCGGTTGAGAATTGCCATTAAGAGATATAGATATTAAGAGAGTTGGAAAAATACTATAAACAACATTTTAATTAACAGAGGTGATGTGCTGCAAGCATTAACTAATATTATAAACTGGCTGAGTGTGATGACCTGTGTGCAATTTTATGAAGAAACCTTTTTTACAAGAAATGCTAACCGAACGTCTCAGATGGTGTAAGATATTACTCGTGTAGAGCAGTGTGGTTTTCTGTCAATTGTATCAACTTCCCTTTTTCCTATGTGTTTGGTCTCAAGATATGAACTTCCCTCTTTTAATGTGTTAAAGGTAGATAAGGAGTCATCCATTGGGTTAGGCGTGGGTGGCAAGCTGTATAAGAATGACACGCTGAGAATAACCCGGTGTTCAGAATTTGTCATATGAATACTCTGAACCTTTGCGCAAATAAAACTGTGTTCTCCAACCCTTCGTGGTCTTGTCTTCTGATGTAAGTATCGTGGTTTTCCACTACAATTATCTGGCGACCGCGGCAGGACTACAAGGAGTCTTGGGGCTCTCTGGAGGGCTCACCCTGTTGCCAGGGGCCTGTAGTGTTAGGGGGAACATCCCAGGCGCCATCGGACCTTTTACTCCAAGGGACTTCCCTGTGGCACAGGGCTCCAGCAACGGCGGTCAGCCACTCCAAGAACCACAGGTGAAGGGAAAGGAGACCAGGCATCTTTCCAGCCGACTAGAGGACAAAGGATTCGCCTGCAGCCAAGTATTGGATGGGAAAACAATCCCTCCCTGTAAGCAGGGACGGGGGAGAGGACTGATCACAATCTCTTTGGTATAAGGTGGAAGGACTGTTGTGAATGCTTGATGTGAAAGGCTACTGAGTTTCCCACAGGTGACCGTGAGTGTCCGGCACCCTATGCCAGTAGAGAGTGAGTGGCGTTCGTATTTCCCATCGGAGGCGGTGATCTTCTGGCTCCCTGGGCCGAGCGTGAACAAGTGGAACCCCCAGTGTTATCCCGAGTGGAAGGATCCCTTACCTTCCTCTCACCCCTTTCCTCTATTGTCTTGCCTGGTACCCTGGGAGGCTTATGGGGTGGTGGTGGAAGTGTGCCCCTTACTCCATTGGGGTGTATGTTGAAGCATTTTAGTTCTGCTTATGGGACCCAGAACTATGGTATTAAGTGGAGCAGGCATAAGTTGAGGATTTTCTGTGAGGTAGGTTGGCCAAGCTTAAACGTAGGCTGGCCTGACACAGGGACATTTCTGTCAATTGTATCAACTTCCCTTTTTCCTATGTGTTTGGTCTCAAGATAGAAACTTCCCTCTTTTAGTGTGTTAAAGGTAGATAAGGAGTCATCCATTGGGTTAGGCGTGGGTGGCGAGCTGTATAAGAATGACACGCTGAGAATAACCCGGTGTTCAGAATTTGTCGTATGAATACTCTGAACCTTTGCGCAAATAAAAAACTGTGTTCTCCAACCCTTCGTGGTCTTGTCTTCTGATGTAAGTATCGTGGTTTTCCATTACAATCTCATCTTAACATTTTTATCTTTTCTGTAGTACACCAAATACAGTAGCAATTTTAAAAAGATAAGAAAAAGGGTACATCAAATGGTCAGCAATATAAATGAGGTAAGAGGACATGGCAAATATTATTTCACTTGTTGATTTTAAACTTCTCTCAGCCCCAGCCCAGATTTTCATTGTGTTCACACAACACACATAGAGAGAAGATGGATTTCTACAAGAACGCTATCTTTTGTTGCTTTGAGTGAGGCCAAACTAGGTCATTTGGTCAGCTGGTGATCCAGCATGTGAGGCCATCCCAGAAAATGGGTTAATTCAGTAACTAAGTTAATAAGCCTCTTATGGGAATACAGCCACTGTGTTGGGAGGATGCAAATCCAAAAGTGTTGCAAGAATTCCATCAGAACTATATCTGTAGCTGGATTCTTTCAGGCTGTGGTTAATGGTTCTGAACTGGGAGATTAGAAAGAGATGGACAGAGTCAGCCTATTCCAAGCTCAGTTGATTATGAAACTGATCCCCAAGAAGAAACCTGGAGAGAGGAACTCAACTTGACGTAGACTGTGGTTACTTAGGAGGAGATACACCCGTATTGCAGTCTTCTGTTAGCCTTATTTACATTTTCATTGTGGATGATCAGTTAGAAACAGGGAGAGAATAGGAATATTGATGAGTCAACTCTCCTTTTAGTCCTCCTACTCTTCTGTTCCTGATTACAGAGAATAATCACCTGCTTCTTTTTATTATGTTATTTATTTCTCCTCCTTAATACATTATTATTATTGCCCAATATACAGTATAGAGTCCTTACTGCTGTCTGAGCTTGGTGGTTTCCTTGCAGACATTTCATTATCTGACTACTCCACATGAGTAAGCAAAGCAGCAAACTCAGAGAGCACCAAGGACTTCAACCTTGAGCTCCAGAGATTTCTCTTCTATTGATATCTAAGATCTATTTTTTTTTCACCTGTCCCTAGAGGTCAGTTGCTTTTTAATCTTGAAATGTTTCTCAAGGTTTACTTTTGTTTGAGTTTCTGATTGATGCCATTTCCACCTGACAGATGTGCAGACCTCTGAATATTGCTATAACACTGGCTCTCCTAGACGTTTGGTCCGAAAAAGATTTCATTACCGTGCAGGCAGACGCGCCTACTACTGCGGGCTTATTTGGAGACTGGAGAGAGAGAGTCTTGCTGAAGAAGAAAAATCATGATCATGCTCAGTTACTCACGTACGTCTCATTGTGGGGAAAGGGAGTGGGGGTGGCCGGGAGGTTAGTGTTTGCACAGAGCTTCTGCTCTATGCTTTAAACCATGTGTGAACTATGCTTCTGAATCAAAGTCAACCACTTATTTTGTAGATGAGAGCTGGTTTTGAGAAGGCCTTGACTGATTGCAGGTGAAAAACCTGGATTTAAAATTGAAACTATTATGATTATTCTGCTACACTTTTGCTGTTCTTACACATTCATTTTTAATTCAATTAAATAATGTTTTGATTCCCATTCTACACCAAGTAAATGAACACTTGCATTATACAAAATCACATGGAGTGCTATTACCTTCCCCGAAATGGTACCTATTTATCTACTTATGTTTGCGAGCATTTGAACTGATAGGCCGGCAGGATCTGGAGCAAGTAACGGCAGCTCTCTGCGTCAGGCAGAACTTAAGTCTCAAACTGTCCACCTTCCAGTCAACAAGCCCACTGTCTTCACTGCTCAGTTCCACACCCCATCAGCCTATATATTGTCATTCAATTTTATGAGTGGGAAACTGACATGTTTATTGTTGATGATTCCTGCTTTGACATGATATCTATAAGATATTGCACAAATAATAATTGTGTTGCAAGCAATCTTACAGGATACTTGCATAACAAGTAGGTCTTATGAAATAGGAACTAGATGGAGGGCAGAAAAATACAAAAATACAAAAAAAATATCCTTTTTACTTTTCCCACAGATGGTGATTTGACTTTCCACCCAATCACTTTTCCCCAAATCATCTAGTCTTCAATAATCTCACAGCTAAATTGATAGACAAAATCTATTAACTAAATGTGTATTTGGGGTTTGCATAGTTAATGGAATTAAATTAACCCAAACGGCTTGATTCAGACAACATGCTAACCCCTCTCCCCAACCTAATTCATGCTAACACCAGCCAGACTTTACCATACAGTGAAAATGCATCCTGAATATTTTTAACAGATCTGCTTAGTTAAACGGTTTCTGAGAGTAGTTATGTCTGCCCTAAGACTACATAACATGCTTCTACCTTCTATCAATTTTTATCCCCCTGCCCTTCTTTCTTATAGGGACACTAACTTCGCTAGAAACACTATAGGATGGGCTTACGTGGGCCGCATGTGCGATGAAAAGTATTCTGTAGCAGTTGTTAAGGTTAGTACAAAAGATACCTGTTATCTATTTGTACTCAAGTGAAAACTTACATACAGGCAAAACTTCTTTACAAATGAAGTCTCTTCTTATTTTTTTATCCACGTCATTTTCATCCATATTTATTTATGGATTTGACATCTCCAGGTCCTGAAGTTGCCTGTAAGTTTTAGTAACTGAATAAATACAGACAGCAAATGGATGCATAAAGTTTGATCTTCTCCTGTGCTGTGGCTTCTGGGCTTTAAAGTTTCCTTCTGAATGTATTTGTGTATGTTCTGGAGTCTTGGTGGGCGCAGATACATTCAGAAGAGCTAGAGGAATCCTAAGATGGTATCCTCCACTTAAAATTGGTCACTTAGTCACCAGTTTTAGCCACCTAGTGCTAATAATAATTGGATTCATTTTCAGTTTCTTGGCGGACTAACAATAAACAAAGTATTCTCTTATCTTCAGGATCATAGCTCAAAGGTTTTTATGGTTGCAGTTACAATGACCCATGAGCTCGGTCATAATCTGGGCATGGAACACGATGATAAAGATAAGTGTAAATGTGACACATGCATTATGTCTGCCGTGATAAGGTAAGGATTGAAGGAAACTTTTAATGTCTTTCCAATCAACTTATTTTTAAATGGTTGCAATTAATTGTTAAATTAAATATATTGAGAACATACAAAAAAGAAATGGTCGGGGAGTTACAAAAAAGGAGGATTATGGTCATTTGTGTGTCACCTTACCATGTGTAGTTAAAATGTGTCCTATTTAAAAAGGTAGAACTGTCCTCAGAATTTGAATAGCCATCATTCAGTAGCTTCCTCCAAAACATTGGAGTTTAAAGAAACAGCGTAGAAAGCATAAGCAGGAAGAAAAAGATAAATTAGCATCCTTGGGTTTTCCTGTCTCGCCCTTTCATCAAGGTAGAATATGTTACATCTCTGTCATATATTGCAGTCTTCTGAAATCAGCAGGTAGCAACGTACAGGAAGTCATTGACTTACAACCATTTGTTTAGCAACCGTTCGAAGTTACACTGGCCCTGAGAACAGTGACTCACGACCGGTCCTCGCAATTACAGCCATCACAGCCTCCCTTCAGTCACAGAATCGTGTATTTATGACGCTTGCAGCATCCTTCATTCCTGGGATCCTCATTTGTGACTTTCCCAGCTGTCTTCCCACATGCAAAGCCAATGAAGCAAGCTGGGTCCCTTAATGACTGTGTGGTTCACTTAACAAAGTGACAAAACTGGTTGTAAAGCTGAGCACGACTCACTTAACAACTGGCTTGCTGGGCAATGGAAATTCTGGTCTCAGTTGTGACAGCAAGTCAAGGACTACCAATATTTTCTTCTGGGTGCAAGTTTAGGCCTTACTTCATCAAGAAGGAAAAAGAAAAGGAAAAAGGAAGCAAAATCTTCTCAGCAATTGTCTGTTGCAAAACTCCCCGTAACCTTTGTGTAAGCGTTTTGTGTAGGCTCAGTGAGCATCCCAGCTGTTGATCAATTTCTGGTTTCTTCGGCTAAAGCCCTCGGACTTCATTGCCTCCCATTTCATGCAATGGCAAGGAGGGCAGGAAGTATGGAGAATGCCAAGTAGCCTTTCCTGTCCTTCCTGAAGGATTTCTGGGCATCGTGATTACTCTTTAATACTTCTACACACTTCGTGGTGTTTTGTACAGAAGACTTTGCTTAGAAAACAATTTTGCTCAATTAACCCCACCAAAGGGGTCTGGTGTAAATTTGACATTGAAAGAAGACCACCTTGTCTATTTAATGGCCATCAGCAGATTCTCTTTGCGTTCTTGTTTCGACCCCCTGCAATGATTATATTCCTAATGATTTGAATTAACATTAGGAAGGTGCTTTGCTGGGCTTAGGATGCCATGTTTGCATCTATTTAAGTATTCAGCTTCAGAGCTCAGTGGCATGTTGTTGATTCAACAAAACAAATGAACAACAAATAATTTAAGAAAATAGAGAGTTAGCACACTTAGCTCTCTATTCATTGTTATAAAAAGTACAATCCCTCCAAAAGAAGAAAAGGAAAACTGGATCAAAATTCCACTGTTTTCCCTTCAATTATATTATTGTCCTTCCACAGAGAGGCTGACTAAAAATGAAAATAAAAGGCAGCCCACTCAAACACAAGATGCAGCTCAATCAACTAATATCACATGGAGTTCTCATTGCAAATCTATTTTGTTAAAAAAGAAGGGAAACTTAGTGGAATTAAAACTGAGGGAGCATAATCTGGAACTAAGATCAAGGGCTACAAAGGGTTCTCTTATCTATTTTGTTAGCTTTAGAGGGAAACAAATCACTGCATTTCTTCATTAGTCATTCCTTTTCCTTATATGTTTTGCAATGAATTCTGTTCCTAGTGCAAATATGGATGATGTAATGGTTTTATTTTGGTTCATCTCTACAGCGATAAACAATCCAAACTGTTCAGCGATTGTAGTAAGGATTATTACCAGACGTTTCTTACTAATGATAACCCACAATGCATTCTCAATGCACCCTTGAGAACAGATACTGTTTCAACTCCAGTTTCTGGAAATGAATTTTTGGAGGCGGGAGAAGAATGTGACTGTGGCTCTCCTGAAGTAAGTCTTTTTTTTTTAATCAACAAGAATATGCAGAATTTTCTCAAAAACGGGAATCCTTGAAAAATCATCTGGCTTTCTAAGTGGTTTGAGCCATCCAAGATGTTGGTTTGTGAATGGCATAGGTTTCTGCCCTTTATGTGCAGTCATGTATGAAGGGGTTTCTTAGATTTGGTTAACCAGTTTTAGAGGAATGGAGAACTGGTACCTCATTACTATTTTGGGAAGATGGTGTATTTTTAAAAATGGGTGATTGACAACTCCAAGAAAATCCTTTCCTCCTGAAAACTCCTATTTTGTTGATATGGCCACATTATCTGTCCCACTATTTTCTTGAGCTGCTTTCTCCCGTAACTGATGGTAGAAATATACTTTCAATATTGAAAGATTCTGCTACGGTAACCTTACAATCAGGGTAGTGTTAATACTCATGGTTGGTGCTTCTTCTCTGGACTACCTCAAGGGCTGGCATGATGAGTAGAAAATCCCTCATGAATAAGAAAGGAATGGGGCTGTAGGTTATGTGGGCTTCACAATTAGGAGATGAGGATATTTTTGTTTTATTCTTTTCACCTAGGAAATATCAAATAAGGCTCTTTCACAGACAGATGCCATTATCTATGTGCAATAACAAACAATTTGTGCATTTGCTAGCATGAACCCATAAGAAAGAACTAATTGCAGAAATTTCCCTCTTCAAAATAGACCAATTAAAAAATAAAATTCTATGATATCATTTGATATGTTTTGGTTTTCAGAATCCGTGCTGCGATGCTGCAACCTGTAAACTGAGACCAGGGGCGCAGTGTGCAGAAGGACTGTGTTGTGACCAGTGCAGAGTAAGACTTGTTTATTTTTAACACCAGGAGAGATTTTACTCTGCTCCATACTAGCCATATAGAAATGTAATATCTCTTGGCTGATTACTATGATCAAAACATTTCAACCCTATCCCTATCCCTTCTTCCATTTTATTTTACCCTTATGAACATATCCATAGGGAGGATAATTTAACAAAATTTCAGCTTTGTCTCAATCTCAGATGCACTCTTTCGGCATGTTAAATCATGTCTGTGAAAATAATATATTGGTTCTTTGACTGAGAAAACCCAGTTTAAACAAGGATAGGCTATGTTTGAAATTGGTGCCCTAACTCAGCTTCCTAACTTTCTGGAAGCTTCTAACAGGTCTCCGGTAATGCTGTGACATTTTTCTCTCTGAGCCTTTTAGGATGGAAATAAATGCAGGAGACTTCTGGAAGTAAAGTTGCCCTTTTCCCCCTTTAAGTTCTCTACCTGCGCTCTAAAGCTCCAAATTCAGGTGTTTTGCTGGCGCATTCTGGAGGTGCTGCAGGACCATGAAAAGAGAGGTGCTAGTTCCTCATTCCTTCTTTCTATGTGGGATCCCAGTGGACTCTGTAATGAACTTTTTGAGCAAAGTGGACCAAAACATTTTGTTATTTGCATATTTCCATCACAAGTCTAGTTTCACAGCAGGAGAAGGGAGCCATGTGTTTTTCAGCATGTGACAGAAAATTCTATGAATGCTTCTTCCCATGTAAAGAAATAAAAATATATCATGAGAAGTTCAGCAATTCACTTTTTGCTGCTTTTACATGACAGCCCAATTGATTTTCCCTTTATGGTCAGCCAACAGGTAGAACCTGTGTTTCAGGAATTGAGCCTTTCATTGCAATCATTTCCCCGTAGCAAATAAGACAGACTGGGACTTCTAGGCACCACACACAGTTGTAACAGGGCAGGGATGCCTTGCTTGGTGATCCTCAAGACAGATGAAGAGGAGGATTTGAAATGTGTTGTGAACCATGGTTTGACTCTTTGATCTCTGCTGCTGAAGAGTGATAGCTGGAGTATTTTTGATTCTCACCCACAGTTTAAGAAAAAAAGAACAATATGCCGGAGAGCAAGGGGTGATAACCCGGATGACCGCTGCACTGGCCAATCTGCTGACTGTCCCAGAAATGGCCTCTATGGCTAAACAACAATGGAGATAGAATGGTTAGTAAAAGATTACCTCCAATCTGTGTGCTGTAAAGTCTGATTCCAAGGGGTGATCACTAATTTTTTTTTGCAATCGATCAATGCTGAAAGCTGTGAATCTACATAGAAGAAAAAGTATCCATCTAGCCTTTTTTTCGTTGTTGTTATTTTGTTTTGTTTTTCAAACAGCAACCACAACAAATGAGGTCAATGTCGCAGGGCTGTTTCTTTCTTCCAAGAACAAAATGCCTGGCCTTCTCAGAGCCTTGTACTCAGGTGGAAGAGAGAAATGAGAGAATCAGGACAGAGCTTGTTGTGACCTAACAATGAAGCAATCCCAAAGCTTACTTTGAAGGATCAGGAGTCACTTCCCCTTGATTTTTATACTATATGAACCTGAAAGAATTTTCGGTTAGTTTGGAAAGTGCTGTCTTACTCCATTGATCATCTCTTGCTTTGACTTTCAGGTCTGCAGCAACAGGCAGTGTGTTGTTGTGACTACAGCCTACTAATCAACTTCTGGCTTCTCTCAGATTTGATTTTGGAGATCCTTCTTCCAAAAGGTTCAACTTCCCTCAAGTCCAAAGAGATCCATCTGTCTTTATCCTACTAGTAAACTACTCTTGGCTTCCAGATGGCATCCAAATTCCGCAATATTTCTTCTCCATATTTAATCTGTTTACCTCTTGCTGTAATCAAACCTTTTTCCCACCACAAAGCTCCATGGGCATGTACAACACCAAGAGCTTTTTTGCTGTCAAGAAAAAAAAATGGCCATTTTACATTTGCCAATTGCAAAGTACATTTAATGCAACAAGTTCTGCCTTTAGAGCTGGTGTATTCGAAGTCAATGCTTCCTCTCCCAAAATTTCATGCTGGCTTTCCAAGATGTAACTGCTTCCATCAATAAACTCACTATTCTCATTCTGCATTTTGTAAAGGCTCATTTTTCAAATCTGATTTGCTGGAGTAAACCGCATTAAGAACTTGCATACACTCCTGAGGTGAATTATCTACTGGCATTAAAGGAACTTATTCACAGTTATCCAGAAAATTCAAGGGATAGTATTTTGTTTCAGAAGGAGCCTTTAACAATAAATAAAATCCACATATTGTAACACAGTTCCAAAAGTGCTTTTCAAAAGGCAGAAGGACCTTCTTGGGGTTTTTTCCCATGAAAATCCTTCACTTCTCAGCCAAGTGAAGAACTGAAGAAGCTTCTTGGATAAGAAGCAAAATATTTCCCTTTTTTTAAAGAATATTTATTTTCATTTGTCAACACAAATAAAATGAAAACAGAGAAACAGAATAATGAACCTCCAACATAAGAGTGAAGAAAAAGGAAAAATAAAGTGTTTTTTTTAATGGGTACAAAAAACGGTGTGGAGACCTAAATGTTAAATATATCTAATATTGTAGGATTCAATCTGGGTCCGTCATCAGGACCAGAAGTTTCGTCTTCCAAGCTTCCAGTCTCATGCTGGAGCCCATCCTCAGAGCCCCTCTCTGTGTCCAGCACGAGTCCGAAAGGTCAGGAGACAAAATCTGGTCCTGGTGACTGACCCAGATTGGATCGTGCAACATTATCCGGGACATCTATGTTCTCCTTCATTCATATCAGACATGGAACAAAAAGAGCCCACCCCGACTAGATGCTGAAACATTGAAAAAAATGATAGGTTCTCCTTCTCTTATGTAATGGGTCTACAAATAGTTATAAGCTTTCCCATCCTTATTTGACAAAACTACTATATTAAACAAACAAATATTCCAGATGAGAGAATCCATCTATTATTGTACTCAACAGGTAGAAAGTCCACCAACGGCTTCCAGTCTCTAATAATCCTGTCTAGTCCATTGTCTGATCAAAGCAGTTGGTTTTGCCATCTTTGCTAGTTCAGACAATTTTAATATCCATTCCTCCACAGTCAGCACAGGGCTTAGCAAGTACAATCCTCACAGCAGTCATCATATAAAGTGATAACGTTTTTGAATTGGTTTGTCCTTAATACCTAAAAAAACCTTCAGATTTAATATCTCTATTTTAAATATTCAGAAAACAACAACAACCAAGAAAGTCCAGTTGCCTTTTGAACAGCACCTTTGGGCTAACCATGACCTGGATGATTGAGAATCTCCAGAGACAGTGAGGACCATTAATGGGTGGGATGTCTTGACCCCAGAAGCTGTGGAAGCTCCATCACTGGAGCTTTTCAAGGCCTTTGTTTGTCCAGAATGGTATAAGGTCTCCTTGCTTGGCCAGAGGGTTGGACTAGAAGATCTCCAAGGTCCCTTCCAGACCTATAATTCTATGACAATTTTAAATGCTGACTGTTAGTAAAGATTCTCTGGATTCAAAAAGGTGGAAAATCCCCAATTGCAGATTCCTACTGTGCATGAGTCTCAACTGCACCCTTAAACACATTGAAGATATTTGTTTTCTATCTGCATATCATCATGCTGGCCACATGACCCCAGAAGCTCTTCAGCTATGAATCAGAGATGAACAGCACCCCCTAGAGTCAGACACAACTGGCAGGGGAAACATTTACATTTTTTTACTGCATCAGTAAGATTGTTTGATAGTTCTTCATCTCACTTTTGGCCAGAAGATTTTGGGAACAATACAGATAACTCACTTCTGACTTCCTTTGGTGCAGTAAAATAGAATATCAACATCAAACCTCAACTACTTACTTTTACAAAATAGTGTAAACTAGCCATTTTGATAACAACAAATCTATCAAATCGATAAAGCCTCAAGTCAAAATTTCATTTTTTTCCACCTCAAGCACAAAGTCCAGAACTGGTTTCCACATAGCAATAAAAGTATTCATGTAGTTTTCTTTAATTAGTACAATCAATTTAGTCATCTCTGCTAGCTCCGTCAGTTTTTGCAACCATTCCTCCATTGTGGGAATCGATGTGGTCTTCCATCTCTGAGCATAGAGCAGGGGTGTCAAACATATCACAACATCTTTGTAATTGCTGGCAATGGTGAGGGCATGGTTTCACTATGTTGCATCTGGCCCACAGGTCAGCAATTTCACACCCCTGTCGTAGAGTGACTTTACTGTTGTCAACTTATATAACATCAAGGTTCCCTATTTTTTTTTCAGGTCTTTGTCCATTAGCCCACAAAGAAAACTTTCTGGTTTTCTTTCCATATTCACTTTAAGAATTTTCTGTATTAACATATGAATCCTACTCCAATATTTTCTTGCTTTATCATACATCTACCATAAATGGTAAAACTCCCCTCTTTACATTTTACATTTCCAACATTCATTTGAAATGCCTTTATACATTTTTGATAACTTAACTGGTGTTAAATACCAATGTACATCATCTTGTAAAACTTTTCTTTTAACTAATAGTTTAAAGTAAATTTTAATCTTTTATTCCACATATTCTCCCAGTGTTCAAGCATTACATTATACCAAAAATTCCTTGCCCACTGAATCATACAATGTTTTACTTGTTCATTTTCCAGATTTAAATTCAATAACAATTTATAAACTTTAGCAATAATATGTTCATTATTACCACACAGTAGGATTTCCGATTCATTTTTAACACAACTAAACCCATGATTCTTTTTGCCTAGATTAAATCTTTCTTTCAATTGCATATATGTGAACCAAAGGCAGACATGACCTTCTGATTCTAGCTCCTCCTTGGATCTGAGGGTAGGCTCCCCCAAAGTAAAATTAATTATTTCACCATAGGTCCACCAATTCAGCCTCATCACCATCTCTTTTCTAAAAAAGACTTCTTGTGGGGAAACCCAAAGTGGCACCTTCATAGAAAACCTTGTTTTATTCCAAACTCCAAAATGGCACGTCTAACAAAATGATTGTTGAAATCAACACTTTAACTTTGTCATACGACAAGTAACCGTGCCAGCCATACCTTAATCCATGGCCGTCCAGTAACCTCTTATTCTGAAGGTTCACCCATTATTTTAGCCAAACCAAACAACAAGCGTCAAAGTACAATTTCAGGTAAACTCAAACCCCCTCTTTCTTTGCAATAATTCACATCTTTTTTAATACCGTTCCAGAGAGGCACATAATTATTTTTGAACAATTTTGTGTTTGAGTTTGTTAACATAACCCCCAAATATTTCACCTTTTTCTCAACCTTAAAACCAAACTTTTTACTCAGTGTATCACCATCCTGTGAGGTCATATTCTTAATCAACATTGATGTTTTCTGCTTCTTTATTTTAAAATGAGCCAAGTACCCAAACTCATTTCGTTTCCTCATCAAATATTCTATATTATGTTTTGGCTCTTGCAGAAATATCACCAAATGATCAGCAAGGGCCCTCAGTTTATAAAATACTTTCTTAAAATTTATACCTTTTATTTTCCCATCTTGCACAATATCTCTATTCAGAACTTCCAACAGCAGGATAAACAGCAGTGGAGACAATGGGCATCCGTGTCTTGTACCCTTACGAATTTCACATGAATTAGTTAGATTGTCATTAATAATTTTTTGTGCTTCTTCTGATATATAATCAGCCTTGACCCCTTTAATAAAATTCCCACTAAAGTCCATTTCTTGCAGGACTTTAAACATAAAGGCCCAATTTAAGTTGTCAAAGGCTTTCTCAGCATCTAAGAATATTAAAACTATGATACTCTAAATATTCAATAATATTCAAAAACTACTCACATTATTCCTTAACAGTCTTTTTGGAAGAAAGCCAGCTTAATCATCATGAATATATATCTGTAAAACATTTTTAGTCTTTCTGCCAAAATCTCAGTGAATAGTTTATAATCCTCATTTATTAATGAGATTGGTCTGTAGTTCTTTATCAACATAGCATACTGACCCTCCTTCGGAAGTAACACAATATTACCTTCTGTCCAGGTTGGGGGTATCATTTCTCCCTTGTAATATAACATTCATTATATTCTTTAATGGCTGCAGAAGTTCATCTTCAAAACATTTATAATATTGACATGTAAGTCCATCTGGGCAAGGGGCTTTGCCTAATTTTATTTTTCTTAGGTGTCCACAGGTGACTTTTGCAATTCAGTTTCTTTCTTTCTGACTGTGTCGAATATCTTTTGGGTCTTTTCCAGAGATTTTTTTTATTCTCTAACTGATTATATTGTATAAAATAACCCCTCATAGCTGCCTTACTACACTTTCAGACAGGTCTGTCCCTTTGCCGAGATTATTATGAAAATATTCGTGTAATTTCTTGTTACAGTCCTTTACAATTGCCTCCATGAGTCTACTAGCACTAAATTGTCCATCATTTCGAAGAATGTTTTTGGTAATTTACCCTGGGAGGGTTTGATTCCATTAATATATTTTCTATCCCAAAGTGGCAAAGTCACACCATTCCAATCCCCCAACATAAGCCAATTTTCATATGAAAAAGGCGAGAGTTGGTCCATAAAGTACTCAAAGAAATTGCTTTTTATTCCAATTTGGCATATAAAGACCAATCACTATTGATTTTGTTCCATTAAATACAATTTCCACTGTTACAAATCTACCATATTTATCTGATCAAAGTAGCCTAGGTTTAAATTGGGGGCTTATATATAAAACCACTCCATTAATCTTTTTTAGCCCAGCAGATATAAATTCCTCCCCATGTCTTTTATTTGTTAAGTTTTTCTGGTCTTGTTTTTAATATGTGTTTCTTGAAGACAGATTATACAGTATGAGCATTAAGTTTTCTCAACTAGTGAAATACTTTGTTAGGCTTAGATGGGGTTTTTGAGAAGAGATTGGACAGCCATTTGTCTCTATAGGGTCTCCTGCCCTGGGCAGAGCTTGGAAGAGAAGACCTCCAAGGTCTCTTCCAACCCCATTGTTCTCTGTTCTATGATTGCTCTTGGTTATCTGCAACTGACAACAGGTCTGTAATTATACAATGGAAGCTGCACAATGTGGATAGTGCTGATATTCAAAGGTCTCCAGGGACAGGTCATGGTTCCAGAGACTTAAATCTGGCCCTTCTTTCTTTGATGCCCACTTTCCAAGAAAAATAAGACTTTAATNAATCCCAGTGCAACAATGCTGTAAGTGTATTGGAAATGGCAGCTGCAACTTATGGAATATTGTGGCTTGGCAAGGACCACTTCTTCTCGTTTACAGTAAACATCTTCCTCTTATCCAGATGAAAACATCTTACTGACAGCTCATAAATGATAAATGAAACCTTGTTGTCTTTCCTTTTCTATTGACGCTGTGACTCAGGAGGGCTTTCACCCTGCAAAGTCTGTGCCCACGAAAATATTTTCAGTTTTTCTTGGCTTGTAAAGACCTTTCTATCAACTGATGAGAGGGGTGAAATGGATATTAACTTCCTGGAGAAAATACTTCTCTGAGGTTCTCTCACTAACCTTGAGATCAGCTGCCAATGCATCGTCATGGCCCATCATGGTGATGGATTGCCAAGAAACCCATAAAGCTGCAATTTGGGATGTATTGCATGGGTCCAGGAGCACTAAAAGCTGGCAATTACAATTAAAGAGGCCTGTCAAGCACACATAACCAAGACATTTGTTTCATTCAAAGCAGAGAAGAATTTATGATTGTTACCTCTAATACAAGGACCTCAAGAGGTTCACTCCTAATATAAATGAAAAAAACAAACAGATCATTGAGATGTCCGAAGCTTCTTCTTCTAAAGAACAGCATGCATGATAAAATAGGGAATCCAAGAGGCAACTTCAACCTAGACAAGAACTGCTACATCAGCAAAGAGGGCTGAAGGATTCTTGAAGCTGAAAATTTGGCAATAAGTCTTAATGAATTTTGTAGAAGGGATGGAAACCCTAAGACCTTCAGATGCTATTAAATTAAAATCTAGATATATTGACCACACTGCTTAGGGCTGTTGAGAGATGCCCAGTTGATTAGCAATATCTGGAAGTCTAAGGGACAATTAGTAAAGGTAAGGCAAAATATTCTGAAAGAATAATCCTTATGCACAGAGTACATATACCTCTACATACATTCACCCAGTTGAATAAAATGCAGGCAGAAAAAAAAATGTTTTGACTATGATAGTGAATTCCTGAGCAAAGGTTGCCATATCGGTTTTCTTTTCATACTGGAGGTAGAAGAAAAAATAAATAATGTTTATTTTACCAAATGAGGGACCATGTGGAGGAGAAGAACAGATTGGGAATCCTAACATATTTCACTACCAAGAATGTGGAAGAAGAGATGGAGAAAAAAAAAACTTGGACTTAGCTAAAGAAAAAAAAGAAAGCAAATTTAGATGAGGAAGTGTGTTAGATATACAATATGTGTCAGAAACCTATTTTTCGGGCTGTTATGGTGAACAACTAAAATAATTTACACAGAAAATTGGCTTCTGGAGTAGCTAGTTATCGATCAGTCCAGAAACTTTCTTATAGTCATTGACCAATTCATACAAAGGAAAAAGACAAATTCTAGTTCTAGCAAATAAAACTATGCTAAAACTAAATAAATCTGCAGTCCAAATATAGCATATTTTATAAATAATACAGCAAACACAGCCACATTCAGAGAAAGGAAAACTGAGATCAGACAATAATAATTTAAACAGAATTAATCTGAATCACCTGGAAATGAAGAACAATTATCCTAGGGGAGAAATATGAGATGATCTAGACGTTTCCTTGTCTACTGATGTGAGTGATGATCTCTCCTTCAGAAGTAAAATA
>NW_015389809.1:40006-67564 GCF_001527695.2 Protobothrops mucrosquamatus | reverse complement strand
CAGAACTGGACTGTCGGACAGCCCCATACAGGGCAAGGGGACCATCATCCCCAGCAGAACTGGACTGTCGGACAGCCCCATGCAGGGCAAAGGGACCATCATCCCCAGCCAGAGCTGGGAGTGTCACACATCCTCATGCAGGGCAAGGGGACCATCATCCCCAGCCAGAGCTGGGCTGTCGGACAGCCCCATGCAGGGCAAGGGGACCATCATCCCCAGCAGAACTGGACTGTCGGACAGCCCCATGCAGGGCAAAAGGACCATCATCCCCAGCCAGAGCTGGGAGTGTCACACATCCTCATGCAGGGTAAGGGGACCATCATCCCCAGCAGAACTGGACTGTCGGACAGCCCCATGCAGGGCAAGGGGACCATCATCCCCAGCCAGAGCTGGGAGTGTCACACATCCTCATGCAGGGTAAGGGGACCATCATCCCCAGCAGAACTGGACTGTCGGACAGCCCCATACAGGGCAAGGGGACCATCATCCCCAGCAGAACTGGGCTGTCGGACAGCCCCATGCAGGGCAAGGGGACCATCATCCCCAGCCAGAGCTGGGAGTGTCACACATCCTCATGCAGGGTAAGGGGACCATCATCCCCAGCAGAACTGGACTGTCGGACAGCCCCATGCAGAGCAAAGGGTCATCATCCCCAGCCGGAGCTGGGCTGTCAGCCCCATGCAGGGGAAAGGGACCATCATCCCCAGCCAGAGCTGGGAGTGTCACACATCCTCATGCAGGGCAAGGGGACCATCATCCCCACCCAGAACTGGGCTATCGGACAACCCCATGCAGGGGAAAGGGACCATCATCCCCAGCCAAAGCTGAGAGTGTCACACATCCTCATGCAGGGCAAGGGGACCATCATCCCCAGCCAGAACGGCTGTCGGACAGCTCCATACAGGGCAAAGGGACCATCATCCTCAGCTGGAGATGGGAGTGTCACACCACCTCATGCAGGGTAAGGGGACCATCATCCTCAGCCAGAACTGGGCTGTCGGAGAGCCCCATGCAGGGCAAAGGGACCATCATCCCCAGCCGGAGCTGGGAGCATCACACCACCTCATGCAGGGCAAGGGGACCATCATTCCCAGCCAGAATTGGGTTGACAGACAGCCCCATGCAGGGCAAAGGCTCCATCATCCCCAGCCAGATCTGGGAGTGTCACACAACCTCATGCAGGGCAAGGGCCCATCATCCCCAGCTGCTGGCCCATCACTCCAGCTGCTGGGTGCTGCATTGCCAGCATCCCGAGGATAAGATGTTGCTGTCCCCATAAGCCAGTAGGAGAGAGGGAGCATTGGGACCCCCATCATCCCCATCCACAAGAGGAGTGGTTATGCTCTTGGGAGGTTCCATGGTGCTGTTGCATTCAGCACCCATCCTCCCCAGCCCCATTGGAGGGAGCTGTTCTCTCAGCTGGCCCCAAGGAGCCAAGGGAACGGAAGGGTGCTGGACCAGGCTTCCATCATCCCCAACCACAAGAACTGGACCTGGGCAGATTAGGAAAACCCTGGCCGAGCTTGATAGGATTGAGACAGGACACCAACTCCCATAAGCTCCGGCCCAAATACTTCCTGCCTGTCTTGGCTGGGGAGGAGGGACCTTGTAGTCCCACCCTAAGATAAGGCAGCAAGTTGGAGAAGCCATTCAACTCCAACGCTCACTTCTGACAAAGGCCAAGTTGGAAGAAAACAGGAGAGCATGACTCCCATCATCCCCAACACCAGCAAAAATTCCAATCCAAAGAACAGAGGAACGGGGTCAGTGGGCCAACCTGGCCCCAGGACCTCCTCATTTTGGGTGCACCCCAAATTGTCCATCGCAGAAGCCGGAGATCCGGTGTCTTCGGCCCCAGCCGAAGGGGACCAGGCGCCTTCCCGCCCTTAGTGAGATGTCTAAGTTGGCAAAACCATCTTGACTGCTCCATCTGATCAAGTTATGCACAATCTTTAATGCTCCGAGGTGAGTGACAGCTACTTCTTCGGGCGGAAAGCCGCAGCATAAATCATGCATGGGGTCCAGCCGGGTGGCTAAACCCAAGACCCTTGATGTCTGCCCACCTGAGGAATAGCTACGAGCGCATGGCCCTGAGCGCCTAGGCAGCCAACGGCGAGCCAGCCTCTAATTGGCTGAAGGGGATGTCCGGAGAGAGCGGCGGATAGCGACAATCTCGGCTAGCGTTGACCTCCCGGTCCTGTTGGGATTTGTCCAAGCTTGGGAACAATTGTCTGGCTNCCCAAGACCCTTGATGTCTGCCCACCTGAGGAATAGCTACGAGCGCATGGCCCTGAGCGCCTAGGCAGCCAACGGCGAGCCAGCCTCTAATTGGCTGAAGGGGATGTCCGGAGAGAGCGGCGGATAGCGACAATCTCGGCTAGCGTTGACCTCCCGGTCCTGTTGGGATTTGTCCAAGCTTGGGAACAATTGTCTGGCTCCCTGAGAAATCTATTAGAGCAAAAAAAAATAATAATAATTAAAATTATATAAATATATATATATCTTCAAAAAACAAGCTGTGAGCACCAGGAGTATATCAAGCTAAAAAAGTTTAATAACACAAAACATATACACACCAAGCTTTCGTCGGAATCCTTCCGACATCGTCAGGGTTACGTGCCAGTCCTAAATATATATATATATAGGATTAGTTACGTGCCAGTCCTATATATATATATATAGGATTAGTTCAGTTTCCATTCCAGCGGGAACGTCTGTATCCTCAGACACGGCCAACGAAAGCTTGCGTGGCTTTTAAAAATCACATTTGTGCTTGATGTACTCTCATTTGCCAAAGCTCGGACAAGATCCCGTGGTCACGTTTAAACTGTTGAATAAATGCTTTTGAGATTTAAAATAAGAGTTCCATTTTCATTTATCCCCGCCGCCAAGCGGCGTTTTATGCAGATTCAGGCAAAAATCGTCTCCTGATTCGGTTCTGTTTTCTTCACAGAAGTATGTCTGTTTCACCTCTTATTTTGTGAGGGACAAAATGAATGAGATGATTTTTATAAGAATAATGTAAGCTGATTAAAAAAAAAACGTTATACGTAGATGTTGTTGTTATCTGTATAAATATGAAAAAAATGTCTATTTTTAATCATTTTACATCTATATAAATAAAAATGTAAATGTTCGCTTGTTCAAAATCTGAAATCTCCGAAAGTTCTTCACCGATTGCTTTGAAATTTTGACACAATGTTGCATTCGAATACACGCGTGTTTTTATATACCTACTGTTATATAGATGTCACACCTGTGACAGGTAAAAACATGCTTTTCCATTTAACCAGACTGAGCCACAGCAACGCGTGGCCGGGTACAGCTAGTTGAAAATATTAAGAATTATATTTGTTTAAGGCTGAAGAAGGAGAATACAATTGGGAGAAGGGAAGATCGAAGCAATATTTGTTGTTGTTGTTAGTTGCGAAGTCGTGTCCGACCCATCGCGACCCCATGGACAACGTTCCTCCAGGCCTTCCTGTCCTTCTGGAGTCCATTCAAGCTCACGCCTACCTATATTAATTAATACACTAATTATGGAATTATCAAAATTAATCATTATGGACTGTTAATTAATTATTATTGCTTTTTTCCCCAGACATATAAACCAAGACAACACGCTGTACACCAGGCCCTGGAGATTGTTATTGTAAAAAACCAATAAAATATTTTTTTTAAAAAAATATTTCAGAGATTTAAAATAAGAGGTTAATCTTCATTTATCTCCACGCCAAGCGGTGTTTTATGCAGATTCAGGCAAAACCATCTCCTGTTTAGCTTCTGTTTTCTTAACAGGAGTATGTCTGTTTCACCTCTGTTTTGTGAGGGACAAAACCCACTTCCAAACAGTATAAGATCCACACTTTGTAAAAGTTATCCATCCTTTTGGAAACTTATTCTCGTGTCCCAGTGGAAAAAAAATCACTTTTTAATTTTACTGCAGGATGGAAAGCTAGGATTACAAACTGACCGATTAACAATAATGTTTCGTCAACAATGGAGACATTATACATTTAGTCCTCAACTTACAATAGTTTGTTTAGTGGCCATTCAAAGTTATAACACTACTGAAAAATGTGACTTAGGACCGTTTTTCACACTTACGACCAATGCAGCATCCCCATGATCACGTGATCAAAACTGGCAACTGACTCGTATTTACGACCTTCGGAAGCCAGATTGATAAGTTACTAACTTATCAACTGCAGTAACTCACTTAACAAATGTCCCACTTAACAACAGAAATTTTGGACTCAATTGTCATAAGTTGAGGACTATCTGTAAACCGGTGAATTTTTCTACTTTCAGAAATTTAGTAAAGAAATGTAAAAAAATTGTTTAGCGCAGCCAGCTTTTTAAAAATATTCTTTTCCATCCCACCTTGTTTTTTATAAACAAGGTGGTGTCTGAAATGGTATAAAGTGTCCTGCTTGAGTAGGGGGTTGGACTAGAAGACCTCCAAGGTCCCTTCCAGCTCTTCTCATTCTGATAATTGCCACGTTTTTCATCCCGGAACAATCTGAATCAAACCAGTTTGAGCCTTAAAGGGTTTGAATCAGATGTTATTGGAAGCAGATTGCTTTATTTATTTAAGAAATTGAACATGGGCGTGATGGAAAAAGTGCCACCAGACTCCTGGTAAATAAATCACATTTATTACATTCTTCGATGCGACGGCGGGGTAAATAAACGTAATAAATACTTAAAATATAAAGTCTTTTTAAAGTCATGTTCTGCTCCTCGTAACCGTATATAGACCCATCCAGAGAACCGGTTTGCAAGTCCCGAAATTCATTAAGGTTTTAATTTCAATTTTAATTCTGCATTTTAACCTTGGAAATGAAGAAAAATACATACCGAAAAAGAAACACAAAAAAAGGATTTATTTTAAGTCTTCTCCCCAAGCTTGGTACTTTGGGGCGTGACTGGGACTGACCCAGATTCTGACCCAGGTCTTTTGACAGGTGGGAAAGGACCAGCTGGAGCATCCTAGGTCAAACAAGTGTTTTTCAGCTATTCCCAGGGAACAGCGGGTGCGGGGTTGCAAAATCAGCAGCTTTTCCGCTAAATTAGTTGCCGAAGGCTTAGAAATACCGCAGTTTAATTGAGATGAAGTTTTCCTAGCCACAGGGACCCCAGGCAGGCGCTGAGCAATGTGCTGCAATTCTGGGGGGGGGCAGAGTTGGGGAGGGGGTGTCTTTGCAGCTGCCTCGCTCTCTCTTGCATTATGGGATTATTTTTTTCCAGAGTTGTAGCTTTGGAGTTTAGAACAGAATAGAATAGCCGAGTTGGGAGGGACCTTGGAGGTCATCTAGTCCAGTGGTTCTTAACCTTTTTGAATGAATCGCCCCCTGGAGCCAATGAGGAAGTTGTCATCGCCCCCCCCCCCCGTCTCAATCACAACATAGGAAAGGCTATTGTATTCTATTTTCTATTCTATTCTGTTCTGTTCTGTTCCGTTCCGTTCCGTTCCATTCCATTCCATATTCTATTCTATTCTATTCTATTCTATTCTATTCTATTCTATTCTATTCTATTCTATTCTATTCTATTCCTTAATTCTATTCTGTTCTATTCTATTTCATATTCTATTCTATTAAAATTGGCTTGCTGTTTATAGCAAGGCAGAAGTAGCTTTCCAATTTTTACAGGGTTTTTATTTTCGTCGTGGGGCTGTGTTTTCCCGTCCTCCCCCCCCCTTCCTTTTTATTTTTTATTTTTCACGTGATGAAGTTAAACTAACGTCTCCTCCAGGGTGATCGAGGGGCATCAGAAACGGCTTGGCATCCAAATGGCTGAGCAGTTGGTGGCGAGAAGTCTGGGGGGGAAAGAAAAACAGCAGGTTTTCGCTAGAAGGGACAACGGTTTTATTTCCCTCTTGGTCCAGGATAAGGAAGCAGATGTCGTCGGATTATTGTTTTACCTCCCAGTAATGGAGCTGCCTCTCTTCCTATCCTCCCAGGTAGGACGATACTTTCCAACAAATGTGCAGGTATGGCTGCCCGGCTGGGGCACAGCGCCTCCTGCTGCCACCTGCTCATCCTTACGTCCATCACGAACGGAGCCTGTTTTACAGTTCTGGATTTAGAATAGAGCAGGAAGAGACCTTGGAGGTCTTCTAGTCCAGCCCCCTGCTCAAGCAGGAGGACCTATGCCATCTCAGACAAGTGGCTGTCTAGCCTCTTGTTAAAAATCTCCAGTGATGGAACGCCCACGATTTCTGGAGGCAGGTTGTTCCACTGGTTAATTGTCCTCACTGTCAGGAAGTTTCTCCTTAATTCCAGGTTGCTTCTCTCCTTGATCGGTTTCCAACCATTGTTTCTCGTCCTGCCCTCTGGTGCTTTGGTGAATAATGTGACCCCCTCTTCTTTGTGGCAGCTCCTCAAATTGGCCCAAAGTCACCCAGCTGGCGGGACTAGAACTCACTGTCTCCTGGTGATAGGTCCAAAGTCACCCAGCTGGCTTTCATGGCTAAGATGGGACTAGAACTCACTGTCTCCTGGCGATAGGTCCAAAGTCACCCAGACACCTTTTATTGCCAAGGAGGGACTAGAACTCACTGTCTCCTGGTGATAGGTCCAAAGTCACCCAGACACCTTGTATTGCTAAGGAGGGACTAGAACTCACTGTCTCCTGGTGATAGGTCCAAAGTCACCCAGCTGGCTTTCATGGCTAAGCAGAACTAGAACTCACTGTCTCCTGGTGATAGGTCCAAAGTCACCCAGCTGTTTTCATGGGTAAGGCGGGACTAGAACTCATTGTCTCCTGGTGATAGGTCCAAAGTCACACAGCTGCTTTCATGGCTAAGGCAGAACTAGAACTCACTGTCTCCTGGTGATAGGTCCAAAGTCACCCAGACACCTTTTATTGCTAAGGAGGGACTAGAACTCACTGTCTCCTGGTGATAGGTCCAAAGTCACCCAGACACCTTTTATTGCTAAGGCAGGACTAGAACTCACCGTCTCCTGGCGATTGGCCTAAAGTCACCCAGACACCTTTCATGGCTAAGGCGGGACTAGAACTCACCGTCTCCTGGTGATAGGTCCAAAGTCACCCAGATACCTTTTATTGCTAAGGCGGGACTAGAACTCACTGTCTCCTGGCGATAGGTCCAAAGTCACCCAGACACCTTGTATTCCTAAGGAGGGACTAGAATTCACCGTCTCCTGGCAATTGGCCCAAAGTCATCCAGCTTGCTTTCATGGCTAAGGCGGGATTAGAACTCACCGTCTCCCAAAGTCACCCAGTTGGAATTTCATGGCTGACTTAGGCTTGACTTTTCCATGTTGGCAACAATTGCTCAAGGGATGTCTGTGGATAGCCAAAGCGAAAGAGTGTTGCTGGAGGCCAGAAGATGGCAGCCTTGCTTTCTTCTGCAGAAACAGAAAGAAATTATAAAATTGGCCAAACAATGGAATATGCTGTCAACTCAATACAGCCCTTTCGTAAGCATCAGGTTGACATTTCAACTTCCGGTTAGCTTATCACTCCTAGCCAGCTGGACAGGCAGCTGATCATTAAAAGGTGCTTAATAATCAAGGTCTGGGGTTGTCTGAAGGGATCTTTTGCAGGCCAAAAGGGACACTCAGGGAGCAGGATGGAAAAATGATCGTGGAATGCACAGATCCATTATATTCACCTATATTTTGCTTGCAAACATAAAGAGTTTTCTGGAAACGAATTGCTGGTGTTAATCTAAGAATCTCAGCTAGGAGAGTTTTGACAGAATCCAGGGGCTTTTTTTGCGGGTATCTTCCCAAGCAAAACATTTCAAATTGTCACCCTTTTTTGAAGCTGATGGGGCGATGTTCCAAGAATACCAAGATGCATTTATCGTCAGGCATAATTGAAGGGTTTCAATTTAATCTGGATTAAATTAAATGAATGCAGGTACAATTTAATTCTACAGTGCAACCCGGATTGTATTTTATTCTTCTGAGCAACCTTAGCGTTTCTTTCGGAGAGATTCGTGGGTGTTTAAGAATAACGACACAACATATTTGAGTTATTAAACCCTATTTCTTATTGGCATACCCTTTCTTAAGACAGTTTAGGAGACTGCAAATCAGTAAATATAGGTCGTTACTTCCCAGAAACCCACAGCAGCAAAAGAGAATGGTATTTATTTTTGGAAAATTCCTGTCTGAGAGGGGTTTTGCTAATATTGGTGGCAATTTAAAGAAACCACAACTTTCTTGGCTTGGATGAAGTCCTAATGGGGCATTTGCTGGGCAAGATACATTACTTAGAAGGAGGAAGTTAGTGTTTAAAATAAAAAATCCAGCCAAATACTTCAAAATAGGTAATCTCCAGCTGCAGAATTTTAAAAAAAAATTCCCTCTGGTCTCCTTTGAGCCTCTCAAGGAAATGAACTTTCGTGATTTGCTATCCAAGTTGACAGGTTCTAGAACACAAAATACTTTTCCGCATTGCCAAAGGAGCCTTCACCGAATGAAATGGGAAAAGACTGGGGGGGGGGTTTCCACTGAGGTCTGATCTCAGTGGAAAAGTTCTTTTGCTCCCTGTTGAGACATACAACAGCCAATTTTGGTCACCCTATCACAAAAAAGATGTTGAGAGTTTGGGAAAAAAAATCAGAGAAGAGCAACTAAGATGATCAAAGACCTGGAGACTAAAACATACGAAGAATGGCTACGGGACTTGGGTTTGGCTAGTATAAAGAAAAGAAGAAATAGGGGAGACATGATAGCAGTCTTCCAGTATCTGAGGGGCTGTCACAAAGAAGAGGGGGTCAGGTTGTTCACCAGAGCACCAGAGGGCAGGACGAGAAACAACGGTTGGAAACTAATCAAGGAGAGAAGCAACCTGGAATTAAGGAGAAACTTCCTGACAGTGAGGACAATCAACCAGAGGAACAGAAATCGTGGATTCTCCATTACTGGAGATTTTAAAGAGGAGACTGTCTCCAGTCTGATACGGTAGGTTCTCCTGCTTGAGCAGGGGGCTGGACTAGAAGACCTCCAAGGTCCCTTCCAGCTTCTATTCTATTCTATTCTATTCTATTCTATTCTATTCTATTCTATTCTATTCCATTCCATTCCATTCCATTCCTTATTTCTATTCTATTCTATTCTATTCTATTCTATTCTATTCTATTCTATTCTATTCTATTCTATTCTACTCTACTCTACTCTACTCTATTCTACTCTACTCTACTCTACTCTACTCTACTCTACTCTACTCTACTCTATTCCTTATTTCTATTCTATTCTATTCTATTCTATTCTGTTCTGTTCTGTTCTGTTCTGTTCTGTTCTGTTCTACAACAATCTCTCTCTTTTTTAGCCCAAGCACCAGGCTATGGGCCAGGCGAAAGTCAAAAACCACACTTTTTACGGCTGCCAAATAGCAACCACATGGATCAAGAATTTGTCCTCTTTGTGGATGAAGAAAGAAGCTGGGATGGGCAGGATTTACGGCTGTGATGGGCCCGCTGCCTGCCGTGAGCTCAGAAGGAGACTATTGTGGGTGAAAATCTTAAATTCAACGCTGGAGGCATGTTTTTTTTTTTTTTGCCTGATGTTCTCTCTCCTCCCATCCATCTTTCGGGTTATCATATCGATATATTTTCCTCGTGTACCTTTTCACTGTTTATTTTATTGTTCTGCTATTTTACCTCTGTTCTGTTTACACACTTGTCATGCCTTCCTTTTTATTGCTGTGAGTCGCCCCACTGCGAGATACATTTTTAAAAAGCAATAATTAAAAATGCTCATGGGAAAACTTGATAAATTTCCACCTTCTCTTTCTCTTTCCCGAAAATCCGATCCCTTCTCCGTAACCTTTCTCTAACCATAAGAGGCTTTTAATTTAACCTTTTAATTGCCAAAAAAAGAGAAAAAATTACCATCAGCAGAAATTGGGAACACAAATCCTGCCTCGGTTTTCCAGGGAAGTTACGTTCCCGTCCTCCCCCCATCCTGCGTCTCCATAAATCAGAGCTTGCCTTGTGTGTTTTCAACCCTGGATAGCAAATGTATAAAACTGTGGCTGGCTTTTTTTTCCTTCCGAAATTACTCGCAGTTGCCCACACGGTTTGCCAGTGGGAGAACTGCCTGGTCTTTGATTTAAACATGATAATAAATATTTTATTTTTTAAAAAAAAAGAATTATTAGGGAGGGGAGAACAGGCTGAGGCGTCTTCCCTCGGGCACCCCTGAGTGCCAGGGAAGAATGTGGGCAAGGGAACTAATTTCTCCTACCCTTTGGAGAAGTTCCTAGGTTACGCCGTTCTTAAGCGAGAGGGCACCAAAGAATTCAGCCGTGCCCACTGCTCCCTTGCCTCTTTCTCTCCCCCCCCCAAAAGGCTGAATCAACAGCTGGTGTCCTGCCGCAACGGCCCACAATGACTCCTCTTTGGGCAAACAATATACTTGTCATGGGAAAACATAAAACCTGCAATTAATGGAATAGTCTCCAGGCTGCTCTTTTCAGTCCGGACAATGAGAAGCAACTGGAAGAGAAAGATTAAACCTTCCCGGGAAGCCAGCCTAAATGGCCCCTGGCGAGGTTTGTTTTTGCAAAAAAAAAAAAAATTAAAACTCCCCAACCGAAAGCGCAGAGGGACAGCAAACGGGAAGGAGCGGAGCCGTCCACGGAAGGAGGCGCAGATCCGTTCCGAACCCCCCGGGGTTTATCCCATCGATGGCTAATAGATCTAAAATAGATGGGTGGCTTTTTTAAAAAAAATTTTGGATGGTTCGATTAAGTCATTTTAGACGGCAAGGTTTAATTAGGCCAAGCCAGGCAGGCTTGATGGTTCTCCAGAGGGGAGGGCTGCCTCTTCCCTCTGGAGATCCAGGTTCAGCTTGGATCGCTTGGTGTCTGTTGCTAAGCAAAGCGCCGTCCATCATCATCATCATCATCATCCTAGCCGTTGTCCATCCACTGCGCGATGAAGGCCTTGTGAGAAGTCAGACCCTCCCCCGAGAAGGAAATATTAAAAGGGCAGAAAAACATATTTCCTCAAAGGAGCTTAAAGCATGCCTGGTTTTTCTTAATAGCCCCAAGTCTCCCTCCCCCAAGCAGAAAGCAGCTCTGTAGAAATGCAGATGTAAATAATCCATTCAGAAAGATTGGAGGACTCCAGCTAGAGGTTTAGGAAGACAAAGACGTCCAACATCTACCTACCCCACCCAAACTCTAATAATAGGATTAAACCACAGATGCTAAAGAGGCACACTCAGACTCAGCTCAAAGTACATGACACAGGAAATACAAAGCCTCGAACAGGCTTATTATTATTATTTATTCATTAGACATAAACCTCAGTCAACTGAACATTCAAATTGGCATGGCGCTGATGGTTGACACGGGTTGGTGCCAGCATCCTAGGTGTCAACCAGGTACCTCCTTAAAATATAAGATGTTCCGAGTAATAATAATAATAATAATAATAATAATAATAATAATAATAATAATAATAATAATAATAATAATAATAAAAAGTTGGAAGGGACCTTGGAGGTCATCGAGTTCAACCCCCTGCTCAGGCAGGAAACCCTTTTGGACAAATGGCTGTCCAGTCTCTTCTTAAAAACTTCCAGTGTTGGAGCATTCACCGCTTCTGGAGGCAGGTTGTTCCACTGGTTAATTGTTCTAACTGTCAGGAAGTTTCTCCTTAGTTCTAGGTTGCTTCTCTCCCTGATCAGTTTCCATCCGTTGCTTCTTGTCCTGCCTTCAGGGGCTTTGGAGAATAGCTTGACTCCCTCTTCTTTGGGGCAACCCCTGAGATACTGGAAGACTGCTATCATGTCCCCCCTCATCCTTCTCTTCATTAAACTAGACAGACCCAATTCCAGCAGCCTTTCCTTATATGCTTTAGCCTCCAGTCAGACAGTGAGGACAATTAACCAGTGGAACAGCTTGCCTCTAGAAGTAATAATAATAATAATAATAATAATAATAATAATAATAATAATAATAATAATAATAATAATAATAATAATAATAATAATAATAATAATAATAGTAGTAAAGTTGGAAGGGACCTTGGAGGTCATCGAGTCCAACCCCCTGCTCAGGCAGGAAACCCTTTTGGACAAATGGCTGTCCAGCCTCTTCTTAAAAACTTCCAGTGTTGGAGCATTCACCGCTTCTGGAGGCAGGTGGTTCCACTGGTTAATTTTATAGCATTGCTGGAGTTATTGCAGGAAGCTGCAGTTTCTTGATGTATTTTGCAAAGTTTTTGGACATAGTGCCCAGTGCCCCGATGACAATGGGTATCACTGTTACACGTTTCATCCATCATCGCACAGATGATGATGATGATGATGATTATTATTATTATTATTATTGACACCGATGGATAACTTTTCTCTTCAACCACAGAGGGATGCTGTTCTTGAAAATTACGCTTAGCTTGCTGAATCCCTGCCAATCCCATTTTGCACTTTCATAGGAATACAAAGGGAAGCCTCTGGACCAGAGGGGGATTCCTAGTTTCCAGAGAGATTTTGGCAGGGACTTTTGTGGGAAAAGGAAGCGAGGGAGAGGAAACAGGCAAATGTTCTGGAAATCAGGCCGTTGTAGGGCCAGCTCACCTCTGTCGCAACCTTGCTTTTCCAAAACACTTGCAGGAGCCAAGAATTTGAGGGGCTGGGCAGGGAATCCCCTCTTAACCAGAAAAGTTTGAAAAAAGGGCAGCCAGAAAGTTTTTCAGATTTATCACTATTTATAGATTGACCCTTTGTTTATTGTTACGGAGAGCCCGTTTGGTCTGGAGGTGTAAGTGCTGGCTAGGAAGCAGGAGACTCTGAGTTCAAGTCCTGCCTTAGGCCTGAAAGTTGACCGGGAGACTTTGGGCCAGTCCCTCTGTCTCAGCCCAACCCACCTCGCAGGGTTCTTGTGAGGAAAATAGGAAGAGGGAGGAATGTTAGGCATGTTCACCAGGCCTTGAGTTGAGCATGAAAAAAAGGTAGGATGGAAAAGAGTATATTTTTTTGGGTAAGGTTTTTAATAATAATAATAATAATAATAATAATAATAATAATAACAACAACAACAACAACAACAATAATAATAATAATAATAAAGTTGGAAGGGACCTTGGAGGTCATCTAGTCCAACCCCCTGCTCAGGCAGGAAACCCTATACCATTTCAGACAAATGGCTGTCCAGTCTCTTCTTAAAAACTTCCAGTGTTGGTGCATTCACCGCTTCTGGAGGCAGGTTGTTCCACTGGTTAATTGTTCTCACTGTCAGGAAGTTTCTCCTTAGTTCCAGGTTGCTTCTCTCCTTGATCAGTTTCCACCCGTTGCAATTCAGTAGTACTTATTCAACAAACGCGTTGCCTGAGTTTATCATTCACTAATACGAATTTAATTCCTAATCCTTTATCCTTGGAAAAAGAGCATTTTTTTAAAAAAAAAAACCGGGATGTGCTAAACAATTTCCTACGTGTCTTTTTTAAATTTCTGAAATAAGAAATATTCACCGGTCCACAGGTAATAATAATAATGATAAAGTTGGAAGGGACCTCGGCGGTCATCTAGTCCAACCTCCTGCTCAGGCAGGAAACCCTATACCATTTCGGACAAATGGCTGTCCAGTTTTTTCTTAAAAATTTCCAGTGTTGCCGCATTCACCGCTTCTAGAGGCAGGCTGTTCCACTGGTTAATTGTTCTAACTGACTTACAACCACGATGGAGCGCAACATTTCTGTTGTTGAGACCTTGATCAAGTGAGTTTTGCCCCATTTTGCGACCTATCGCCATCGTTGTTCAATGAATCGCTGCAGTTGATCCGTCGGTAACCCGGTTGTTAAGTGATATCCGCCTTCCTCCCATTGACTTTGCTTTCTGGAAGGTCGCCAAAGGGGATGATCCCGTGATCCCGGGACACTGCGACCGTCGTAAGTATGAGTCAGTTGTCAAGCGTGTGAATTTTGATCACGTGACCGTGGGGGAATGCTTCAAAAGTCATAGCTGGGTGAAACGATCATAAGTCACTTTTTCCCAGTGCTGTTGTAACGTTGAACTCACTGAAAGTTGAGGACCACCCGTACTTCAAAGGGACATTGGCGTGTAGAAGACTTAGCCAGAAAATAAGATATTTGATTCTACACATATTAACTGCGGCAAGAATTACGTTCGCGCAATACTGGAAAGAACACAATATACCACCAGAGGGACTGATCATTCAGAAGATATATGAATGTGCCAAAATGGATAAACTCACTTTGGAACTAAAAGAAAAAGACGATTCGGAATTTTACGCGGTTTGGGACAAATGGCATACCTGGATAGATAATAGAAACAAAAGTTGGAAATACGCATAAGGTTATTGTGAGTTAGATATTGAATGTATATAGTGTATATATTGTATAGAATGTTGATCCGCAGTATATAAAAATGACACAGTCTGCTGAATATGTACTAGAGTTTTATAAAGGAAAATGGTAATAAAAACTATTTAAAAAACAAAAAAGAAGAAGACTTAGCCAGCCCTCATCTTCCTGAATGTGAAGTTTGTTTAAGTTGCATCAAAGTTAGAACAAGCCTGCAACACACTTGGGGTTCTGTTACGGCTCTTGGGTGTCCTCCAACAAGAAGGGTTAACCCCCCCTCCCCCAGATCTTCGGGGGGGGGCACTCTGAAGTTTTTTGTCTCGAAGAGGCCTGGGAGGCACAATCACCTCCAAGAAAGAGTCAGAATCAGACTAGAACTGGATGGGACCTTGGAGGTCTTCTAGTCCAGCCCCCTGCTCAAGCAGGAGAGCCTAAACCAGGGGTGTCAAACTCAATTTCATTGAGGGCCACATCAGCATTGCGGTCCAGGTGGGTGTGGCCAGGGTGGGTGTGGCCTACTGGGTGGGCGTGGATGGAGTGGATGTCACCTACTGGGTGGGCGTGGCCAGCTCTACATCGTTCTCGTCAAGGGTGCCTGTGGGGGCCTGGGCAGGAGTGGGACAGATCTGAGGGTCTCTGGCAGAAGGGGGTGGGACCAGGGCAAGTGCCAAGGCATGGTCCACTGGAGGAGCCTCACTGTTCCTCTCAAGCCATGTGGGGGGGGGGCTTATGGAGCTAAGACTGAATGCATTTCAGCATAGATGGCCACCACAAAATTGTACATTGACTCCCGGCTGGCCTGGGCCAGGGCCAAGGTAGAGGGGGCCATTCCCTCACTGTTTCCAGGATGTCTTCGCGGGCCACATGAAACCACTCCGTGGGCCGCATCCGGCCCCGGGGCCTTGTGTTTGACATGTCTGCCCTAGACCATTTCAGACAAGTGACTGTCCAGCCTCTTCTTAAAAACCTCCAGTGATGGAGGACCCACAGCGTCTTGTGGCAAGCTGGTTCCACTGGTTAATTGTCCTCCCTGTTAGGAAGTTTCTCCTTAATTCCAGCTTGCTTCTCTCCTTGATTAGTTTCCATCTGTTGTTTCTTATATATATAGGGACCTTGGAAGTCTTCTAGTCAGAATAGTGCTGGGAGGGACCTGGGAGGTCTTCTAGTCCAAGCAGGAGACTGTGTACCATTTCAGATAAGGGACTGCCCAGTCTTTTCTTAAAAAACCTCCAGTGATGAAGCACCCACAACTTCTGGTGGCAAGCCGTTCCCCTGGTTAATTGTCCCCCCTGTTTAGGAAGTTTCTCCTTAATTCCCGCTCGCTTCTCTCCTGGACTAGTTTTCCATCCAGTTCTCCTGCTGAGTTGGGAGGTTTCCTAAGGACCCTCCACCACGTTCCTCCTTTTTTTCTTCTTCTGCTGGTTGTGGGGAGGGAGCCGGTCCAAAAATGTGCCCCCCTCACCCGAAGCCTGGGAACCAGCTGCTATTTTCCCTGCCGGTGAATCATACGGGGGGGCGCCCCCTCCCAGCTTGGGCCCTTGCCCAGAAAGGAGGGGGAGAACCTTTTGTGCCCTCGCTTCTCTGCTGGCTCTCGCTGCTGGGAAGAGGGGAGCGGAGGAGGAGGAGGACGAGGCGAGGAAGAGAGAAGAGCTGCACGGCCCTCCCTGGGGCGGGGGGGGGGCGCGCGTCCCCGCCGCTTCCTCTCGCCCACCGCCGGTGGGAGACGCCGCCGCGATGCTTCAGCCCAGCCGAGCCGGCCCCGAAGACTTGGGGCGTTGATCCTCACCCCGTCCTTCCTCCGCGCTTGGAGAACCGACGGCGGGACTCTGCAGCGTGCGCCCTGGGCGCGCGTCGGAACGCCTTTCTCTCCAGGTCTCCTTCGACGGTGGGGCGCGTGGTTTGGGGGTGTGTGGAGGGGGGGAGGGTTTCAGAGCTTCGGCTGGATCCCCTGGGGTGGGATAAGGGGAAACGGGGCCACTCCCAGCCCAGCCCGGGGCGCCAGGAAAGACGGGGCGCTTTTGGAGAGCTTTGCGCGCAGCGTCGCCTTCACCCCGTCGGACTCCGGGGGTCGCCCGTAAGGCTGGAGAGGGGGGGGGTCTCCGCGATCGGGGGTGGGAATAAGCGACGGCCCCAGCCTCTCCGGGCGCGGAAGGGTGGGAAGAAGGCAAAGCAGCAACCGGAGGGGGCGTGTGGGAAGTCCCTCGAGCGTTCCGACGCCGCGAAGCCAGAAATAGGCGTCTGGAGCCCCTTTCCTAGCCTTGGAACTGACTGAGTGGCTCGGTTCTCCCCACCATCCCAGGCAAAGCAGCCCACCGAGCGGGACGCAGCGCCCTCGGACCCTCCTGGTGGCTTCGGAAGAGGCAGCCTTCTTTTCTTCCTGGCCGGAGATGGCTTTTCCCCCTCGGTGGATCTGCCTGAGCTGCGGAGCCGGGATTTTGCTCAGTTTCCTGGTGAGTTTTGGCTCTTCCCAAAGAGCCGCGACCTCCTTGCCTTGGGGATTTTACCGTTTCCACTTGGGGTGGGATTCTGGGTGGTCTCGAGTGGTGTGGCCTTCCCGCATCCTGAAAGGTCGGCATCAGATGAAGGCCACACGTGGAATACCGCATCCAGTTTTGGTCACCATATTACAAAACAAATGTTGAGACTTTGGAAAAAGTGCAGAGAAGAGCAGCTAAGATGATCCAAGGCCTGGAGACTAAAACATACGAAGAACGGCTGCAGGATTTGGGTTTGGCTAGTCTAGAGAAAAGAAGGACTAGGGGGGACATGATAGCAGGATTCCAGTATTTGAGGGGCTACCCCAAAGAAGAGGTGGGTCAGTTTATTTTCCAAAGCGCCTGAAGGCAGGAGAAGAAACAAAGGATGGAAACTGATCACGGAGAGAAGCAACCTGGAATTAAGGAGAAACTTCCTGACAGTGAGGACAATTAACCAGTGGAACAGCTTGCCACCAGAAATCATGCGTGCTCCATCACTGGAGACTGGACAGCCACTTGTCTGAAATGATATAGGGTCTCCTGCTTGAGCAGGGGGCTGGACTAGAAGACCTCCAAGGTCCCTTCCAGCTCTATTCTGATTGATTGATTGATTGATTGATTGAAATGGTCTAGGGCCGTGGTGACGAACCTATGGCACGCATGCCACAGGTGGCACACAGAGCCTTCTCTGTGGGCATGCGCGTCATCGCCCACTGACCTTCAGCTGGGTTTTATAAAATCTTTTCGCTTTAGGCCTCCTCCGCCGCCGTGTTAAAAAAAAAAAGGTTCAATCAATCAATCAATTTCAACTTCTCGCAAAGTTGGATTTGATTGATTGAACTTTTTAGTCCCACCCAGTCTGCCGTTACCACTGAAGCCACGCCCACCCAATGGGCCACACCCACCCAATGGGCCACACCCACCCGGCACCCGACGATGCATGTGAGTTTTGGGTTGCAGTTTGGGCACTCAGTCTCTAAAAGGTTCGCCACCACTGGTATAGGATCTCCTGCTTGAGCAGGGGGTTGGACTAGGTGACCTCCAAGGTCCCATCCAGATTCTATTCTGATTGATAGCATTGATAGAGTTGGGAGGGAGAAAAAGAGATCACCCCATCCCGGCCTTGAAGGTGTTTCCTGGCTGACGACGGTCCTTTTGGACCGATGTGCAACTAGGGAGTGCAACTTATGTGCGCATATCAGTACATATTTTCCACACTTCTGGTGCTTCAGGATTTTAATGGCGTTTCTTTCCACCACAACTTTCAGTTCTGCGGCTTTTCTGAGAGGACATGGGACGGTTTTGAAGAGATGCCACCTGTGCTTCAAACTCTTAAGCAAACACCCCCCTCCCACCCACCCCACCCCCGAGTTGGCAAAGATTCCTAATTCCGAACAAACTTCCTAATTGACTGCCAAAATGTGATCTCAGCTGGTTTGAGTTTTGCATAGGTTTGGCCAAAGGATATAGCTGTGGCTATGGAGAAAGGTCTTTGAAAAACACTCGAAACACACTCTGCGCTAGCTCAGAGGCCTTTCCTTCCCCCATTAGGCAGCACCAGTTTTTTACGATGTAAAAAAGATGTTGAGACTCTAGAAAGAGTACAGAGAAGAGCAACAAAGATGATTAGGGGACTGGAGGCTAAAACATATAAGGAACGGTTGCTGGAACTGGGTATGTCTAGTTTAATGAAGAGAAGGACGAGAGGGGACATGATAGCAGTCTTCCAGTATCTCAGGGGCTGCTCCAAAGAAGAGGGAGTCAAGCTATTCTCCAAAGCGCCTGAAGGCAGGACAAGAAGCAACGGATGGAAACTAACCAAGGAGAGAAGCAACCTAGAACTAAGGAGAAATTTCCTGACAGTGAGAACAATTAACCAGTGGAACTACCTGCCTCCAGAAGCGGTGAATGCTCCAACACTGAAAGTTTTTAAGAAGAAACTGGACAGCCATTTGTCAGAAATGGTATATAGGGTTTCCTGCCTGAGCAGGGGGTGGGACTAGATGACCTCCAAGGTCCCTTCCAACTTTATCATCATTATTATTATTAACCAGTGGAACAACCTACCACCAGAAGCGGTGAATGCTCCAACACTGGAAGTTTTTAAGAAGAGACTTGACAGCCATTTGTCCGAAATGGTATATAGGGTTTCCTGCCTGAGCAGGGGGTTGGACTAGAAGACCTCCAAGGTCCCTTCCAGCTCAGTTATTCTGCTATTCTGCTAATCAGTTTCCCGGTTCCTTCAGCAATTTCTGAATACTTATTTATATTTAAAACACCTTCCTCCTCTTTAGAGAGTTGAAAAAAACCCAGGATTTGGGAGCATGGGGTTTGTTTTTTTTTGCAACACCATAGGAAGGGGGCAATTTCCTGTTCCAGAGGTGGTCTCAAAATTGAATTTCTTTTTCCAGGTCGTCCTTCCCTGGAGGAAGACGCTGGCCTTCACCATTCCTGCAGAAAACCACGTCACAAAAGGTTTGCGTTTCTTGGTCTGCTCTGACGCGTTTCCATAAAGGGCAGCCTTTTCTTGGCTTGCAAATGGTTTAAAGCTCTCCTTCCCCCCCCCGCACCTTTTGGGGGGAAAAATACCCCCCCAAATCAAATTTGGGTTCCCCTCTCCTTTGGGAGCTCTGCCAGTTGTTATTTTGTGCTCCAAGGGTTGACTAACCCCGAGGAACGAAGACCATAGTAAGTTTCAGAAAAGGTTTTAAGCTGCTCTTCTCTCTTTCCTTCTCCTCCGTGGCTGTTGTGAAGGAAGGATGGCTGAAGGCATGGCTTCCAAAAAGTTCTTTTCGGGGTGATGAAAGTGGGGGGTGTTGCCCCCCCAAGCTCAGAGGCAATTGGGTGGGAAGAAGACCCCGGGAGTGAAGAAGTAGAGACATTTGGGCTTCTCTCAAGAAGCAAGAAGAGAATGACCCATTTTCCTTCTTCTTCTCCATCTCCATGTTCACCACACCATCGTCATCCCTTTTCCGTTGTTAGTACCATTCCTCTTTCTCTTCCGTCTTCTTCTCCCTCTTCTTCTCCATGTCCATGTCCACCACATCGTCATCTCTTCTCCTCCTTCTCCATCGTTATCATCCTTCCTCTTTCTCCTCCTCCTGCTCCCTCTTCTTCTCCATGTCCATGTCCACCACACCATCATCATCCCTTCTCCATTGTTATCACCATTCCTCTTTCTCTTCCTCCTTCTTCTCCCTCTTCTCCATCTCCATGTCCACCACATCATCCTCCCTTCTCCTCCTTCTCCATTGTTATCATCATTCCTCTTTCTCCTCCTCTTCTTTTGCCTCTTCTACTCCATGTCCATATCATCATCCCTTCTCCTTCATCTTATCACCATTCCTCTTTCTTCTCATTCTTCCTCTTCTTCTCCATCTCCATGTCCCTGTCCACTACACCAACATCATCCCTTCTCCTCCTTCTCCATTGTTATCACTCTTCCTTTCTCCTCATCCTTCTCCCTCTTCTTCTTCATGTATATGTCCACCACACCACCTTCCTCTTTCTTCTTCATCATTACCATCATTCCCTTTTCTCCTCCTCCTTCTTCTCCCTCTTCTACTCCATGTCCATGTCCACCACATCATCATCCCTTCTCCTCCATCGTTATCATCCTTCCTCTTTCTCCTCCTCCTTCTTCTCCCTCTTCTTCTCCATGTCCATGTCTACCAGCACCATCATCATCCCTTCTCCTCCTTCTCCATCATCATCATCCCCCCCTTCCTCCTCCTCTACCACCACCTCCTTGCTACTCATACCAACGTGTAACTAGTTGCAGTGACTTCAGAGTTTTGGACATCTCTGTCTGGCTGGTTTTCTCTCCAGGTTCCAGTCCCTTCCCTCTGGTGTTTGAGACGCCAACGGTGGTCTATGAATACGTGTCTGATCTGCTGGACTGGTGGCACGCCAACGTCTACTGCCAGCAGCGTTTCGCTCAGTTGCCCTCAGAGAGCTGGGAGGACGATCTCTCGTATTTGGGCCAAAACTTCTCCCGCCGGCTCCAAAGTGCCATCTGGATAGACGAGGAGGAACTATTTCAGCGGAAGCCAAAGCAGAGGCGTGAGTAGAGCGGCGCCATCCATGAGCTGCAACTTTGGGGTGGCTGGCGGGGTGGCTGAGAGACGTCCTGAGATGGTGAGCATGATCCCTTAGGCCATGGCCTCGGTGCGACGGGAGCGGATTGTAAGTCAATCAAGTCATCGTTCTGGAAGGGATCTGGCCTTAAATCCTTCTTGGAATCCGAGCTGATCCTTTCTCAAAACTGGTTCAAGAGACCTTACAGTTTCTGAGCAGAAGCGTCTTCTCCTTCTCCTGCTCCTCCTTCTCTCCTGCTCCTTCTGCCTCTCCTCCTTCACTCATTCTTCTTTTCTTCTTCTCCTCCTTCTCTCTTTCTTCTCCTCCTTCCTCTATCTTCTCCATCTCTCCCTTTCCACTCCCTTTTATTCTTCTCCTTCCCCACCATTCCTCCTCCTCTTCTTTCTTTTCCTTCTCCTCCTCCTCTTCCTCCTTCTCCTCCTCCTCTTCCTCCTCCTCCTCCTTCTCTTCCTCTTCCTTCTTTTCCTTCTCCTCCTCCTCCTCCTCCTCCTCCTTCTCCTTCTCCTCCTCCTCTTCCTTCTTTTCCTTCTCCTCCTCCTCTTCCTCCCCTCCTCCTCCTTCTCTTCCTCTTCCTCCCCTCCTCCTCCTTCTCTTCCTCTTCCTTCTTTTCCTTCTCCTCCTCTTCCTCCTCCTCCTCCTTCTCTTCCTCTTCCTTCTTTTCCTTCTCCTACTCTTCCTCCTTCTCCTCCTCCTCCTTCTGTTCCTCTTCCTTCGTTTCCTCCTCCTCTTCCTCCTCCCCTCCTCCTCCTCCTTCTCTTTCTCTTCCTTCTTTTCCTTCTCCTCCTCCTCCTCCTCCTCTTTCTCTTTCTCCTCTTTCTCCTCCTTCTCCTCCTCCTTCTTCCTCTTCCTTCTTTTCCTCCTCCTCCTCCTCCTCCTCCTCCTCCTCCTCCTCTTCCTCCTCCTCCTCCTAACTTCTCTTCCTCTTCTTTCTTTTCCTTCTCCTCCCACTCCTCCTACTCCTCTGTTTCCTCTTCCGTTTTCTTCACCTCTTCCTTTCTCTTTAATTTATACCCTTCTGTGGCCCTCCTTCCCTAAACAGCCTCTTAACCTTCATTTTTGCACCAATCCTTTCCAGGCGTCCACTCCCCCTCCATCCTGATATTCAAGAACAAAACAGACACCAAGTTTGTGAAGGTTCTGGCTGACTTCCCAGTCATGGCCGCAGTGAGCGCTTGCGCCCACGTCCAGTGGGACCCCACGGCCACAGACGTCTCGACTGTCTTCTCCTATGCGGTCCCAGCCTTCACCAATGAATTCCAGCTGCGGGGCATCGTCGACAAGGACCAATTCGTCAAGTTTGCCATCATCCTCCATGGCCATCACTCCCCTTACCTGCCGGTCTTCCGCACCGACAAACGGTGGCACCACTTCTGCGTCACGTGGCAGCAGCCCAACGGCTCTTGGGTCATCTACGCTGATGGGAAACAAAAGGCCTCATCCGCCGGGCTTGCCCCTTCCCGAGCCCTTGATGGCCACGGGACGTTCATCATTGGACAAGATCAGGATTCCCTGGGTGGCGCTTTCAAGGAGAAAGAATCCTTCAGTGGGAACCTCACTGACCTACAAGTTTGGGCGAGGGTTCTCAGCCAAGAGCAGGTGGAGAAAGTCCGCTCCTGTGTGTCCATCAGGGAAGGTCTCATCTTTGACTGGAGGAGTGACCTCTTAGAAGTGGAAATAAGTGTTCAAGAGGCCACGGTGCAGCTCATCTGCCCAGGTGAGTCCTCCTTGGGGGTTAACACTACGGGCTGCCTGTTTGAAACCCATTGAGTGGTGCACTGCTTCGTCCACTAGCATAGACTGGTCCTTGGGGACTAGAGAAGGACACTCCTGGAACAGGAAAAGCTTTGGTTGATCTTCCAGCTGCTCTTGGAGAATTCAATGCTCTTTCTACCTCGTGGTCAATCCAGTTCTTGTCAAAAAAAGAGCCGTGTGTCCCTGCATTTCTTCCACCGTTGATCACGAACTATGTAGGCCGGTGGTTCTCCACCTGTGGTCCGCGGATTGTCACAAGAAGTCCACGTAGGCTTGAAGAAATGTTATGATTTGAAAGTTGAGTTAAGTCTTGGGGGATCCGTGGCCACAAAAGGTATTTAAAGGGGGTCCACGGTGAAGAGAAGGTTGAGAACCGCTGATGTAGGCCAAACCAGGATCATGACTTTTAGTTGCCTGCAGTTAGGGAAAGGATAGTGCACGTCAAAATAGACGTATCCAAAAAAATGAGTCAAGGTGTACAGAGATATTCAATTTTCCCATGCGAGGATGTCCCATATCCTTTATTTTCTGCTCTGTGGAAATCTCTGCTTTCTCCTTTCCTCTTATCCGTTTGAAGCCACGTTTCTCCAAGAGGTTTCCTTGTGGGCCACCAAGCCCTTCCGCCTGGGAGGTCCCCGTTCCCCTCATTAGCATGCCAGTAGATAGAATGCTTGTAAACGTTCTGTGACATCACAGCAGCACAGCCAATGAGGTGGAATGGGCGTGGCCCACCAAGAGAAAATGCTTGAGGTAAATTGAAACAATCAGGTGTGTTATTGGTGCTTGGATCAAGATAGATGAGAGAGAGAGAGAGAGAAAGACGATAGATAGATAGATAGATAGATAGATAGATAGATAGATAGATAGATAGATAGATAGATAGATAGATAGATGATAGATAAATGTTGGATAAAAGACAGATAGATAATAAATGATAGATAGATGATAGATAGAGAGAGAGATGATAGGTAGATAGATGATAGATAAAAGATAGACAGATAGATGATAAATGATGATAGATAGATAGATAGATAGATAGATAGATAGATAGATAGATAGATAGATAGATAGATAGACAGACAGACAGACAGACAGAGAGAGATAGACAGATAGAGATAGATGATACTGTAGACAGACAGACAGGTAGGTAGGTAGATCTTCTCATGTATTTCTTGTGTCTCCATAGCCCCTGTGGAAGAATGTCGTGTTTTCAAGGTCACCCATGGAAGCCAACACAGTCCCTGCTCAGTGAAGTTACCTTTTATCTGTCGCTACAGAAAAGGTAGGTCAGTTTGGACCCCCTCCACCTTCTCAGGAGCACCGCCCTTGGGGTTGGGTTCTTTGATTAAGCTTAAGAAGACCCGGTTCAAACCATGGTTGTAAGCCATGACGTTGTAAAGATGTGACCCATCTGATTTTATGACCTTTTTCTGTGGTGGTCAATAAGCGGTCACCATGGTTGTTAAGCAAAACCAATGCCGTTAAGTCGAGGACTAGCTGTATTGAGACCCAGGATGAGTTTGGACCAATCGTCGCTGCCTAGAAATGTATCCTAACGTGTATAAAATGAAGACCTGGAAGGAAAAGAGAGAAATCAAAGCAAAAATGAAAATAGCTGGGCCCCAAGAAAAGGTCCATGTCCATCTGTGGGCTTTTCACCCCGTCCAGATCTTTACTTCCAGCTGAAGAAAACCCAGTCAGAGCCTGTCCCACCATTTATCGCTCGTGTGAATGCCCAGGCGAACACGACCGTGGTAAGTAAGTCTAAGAGATCAACCCCGATGCTACATCTCCTTGAGTCCCTGGGGATTGATCCTGAGGTCCATCTGAAGCATGTCCTCTCCAGCCAGATGGCCCATTTCTCCAGTCCTGAAGCCAGGAAGCATCTAGGTTCCTCAATCATCCTCCTTGTAGAATCCGTAGATTCCTTGGCTGGTAGCCTCCCAACCTATCTTCTGAAGAAGGTGTAGAGACAGTGCCCTCAATAGTCTGGTATCAAGAATAAAGAGTAAGTCCAGAAGATGCCTGGTCAGCAGAAGAGGGACCGAGGTCATCCTGTTAACGCAAGAGAGAGAGGATGCTTTGCTTGTTCTCCTCTCTGGCCAAAATTAGGTTCAAGAAGACCATTAAGGCTGATCTGCCCATCTAGCTTCTCTAACTCCAGTCTCGTTTCCCTTCTGCAGATTCCTGAGAACGTCTTCCAGGCAGATGTCCGAGCAGTGACTATTTCGGCCGCAGCTAATAGATTGGGGGTCGTGGAGAAGATCCTGTCCGAAGCTCAACCTCCTCCTCTGGATGCCTCTTCTCTCCTGGGGGTCTTCCAGCTTTTGAAAGAGGTGTCCGAGGTAGAGGTGGTGGAACCAGGTCAACTGGCAACCCTGGAAGAGCTGGGCCAACATTATGTGGAGATTACAGGGAGACTCCTGGAGGAGGACAATACAGATCATTGGTCTGAGACCAAGCTGGTAAAAATAACACTATTGGGGAGGGGTCTTTGAGAGGTATCTAGTCTACTAAAGAGAGGAGATCCATAGCTACCTAGATCTGACAGACGTCTCTCCAACCACTGATCAGGGTTATCCTTTGCTTGGAGGTTTGATCTACCTGGCAACTGAGATACAAAAGCTCAGGTGGTCCTCTTCCAACTGTTCCTGTCTTCTCCAGATCATTGGGGGACCCATGAAGGTGGTGGAAAACGTGGACAAAATGGCTTCCAGCCTCCATCAGCTCCTGAGCCCCAACAGAGGGAAGGTTACCTTTCACAGTAAGAACATCGGTAAGTTGAGACCAAACTCTCAGCCATCCTGCCATGGGTCATGTCCTCGATCCTGTGGAAATGGTTGGGGTGAAGAAGGTTTTTCTGGGGGTTATTAGAGGACCTTTGTCCCTCGCAGGGAATTCTGGGAGTTGAAGTCCACAAAGATGATGAGGGGATTGCAGGCTAAAACATATGAAGAATGGCTGCAGGAACTGGGCATGGCTAGTCTAGTGAAGAGAAGGACCAGGGGAGACATGATAGTAGTCTTCCAGTATTTGAGGGGCTGTCACAGAGAGGAGGGGGTCACCCTATTCTCCAAGGCACCTGAAGGCCAGACAAGGAACAACGGATGGGAACTGATCAAGGAGAGATTCAACCTGGAAATAAGGAGAAATTTCCTGACAAGGAGAACAATCAACCAGTGGAACAGGAGTTGCCTTCAGAAGTTGTGGGAGCTTCATCACTGGAAGCTTTCAAGAGACTGGACTGCCATCTGTCAGAAATAGTAGAGGGTCTCCTGCTTGAACGGGGGTTGGACTAAATGACCTATAAGGTCCCTTCCAACTTCTATTCTATTCTATTCTATTCTATTCTATTCTATTCTATTCTATTCTATTCTATTCTATTCTATTCTATATTTCATTTCATTCCATTCCATATTCCATTCCATTCCATTCCTTTATTCTATTCTATTCTACAGTATTCTATTCTATGCTATGCTATGCTATGCTATGCTATGCTATGCTAGTTTCTATTCTACTCTATTTTCTACTCTACTCTATTCTATTCTATTCTATTCTATTCTATTCTATTCTATTCTATTCTATTCTTCCATTCCATTCTCTATTCTGCTCTAATCTATTCTATTCTGTTCTGTTCTGTTCTGTTCCGTTCCGTTCCGTTCCATTCCATTCCATTTCATTCCATTTCATTTCATTTCATTCTCTATTCTATTCTATTGTATTCCATTCCATTCCATTCCATTCTCTATTCTGCTCTATTCTGCTCTATTCTGCTCTATTCTGTTCTATTCTATTCTATTCTATTCTATTCTATTCTATTCTATTAAAGGGACAGAGGTTGAGAAATGCTGATCTATAATACATTGCTGGAATTGGTGGGTGAGCGGAGGCGGCATAGAAAACGGATCAGCTTCCTAAACTGAGAGTTGGCCTCCCTGCCACAGGTCCCCATTAAAATCTGGGGCAGCCTCTTCTCACCGGGTGCATCCTCCATCATCCCCATCCTCTGAAAGGACCGTCCCTGGTCCCTGACCTCTGGAAGATGCTTTTGATGCTCTTTTGGTCAGTGGCCACGAGAGGGCGCCTCCTCCCTGGCTGCTCAGGAATCCTGCCGTTTGTTGGCTTAAAAGTTCATTTCCGTGGCTCTTTTAATACCATATTTCAAAATTAATTTAACTTAGGTGGGCACCATCTCTCTGCAAGATGTGCAACGTGCCCCTTGTTTTTCTCCGCACGGAGAGGAACCTTCGCAAGGCACTTGAGCAGTCTTGTGTGGAAATATTGTGGGGTAATTCCACGCACGCCCAAAGTGATGCTGGTCCGGTCTGTCGGCTTGCAGGGATTGAGGTGCGACGGGCAGAGCTGGGCCCAGAGAGAGCTGGCAGCGGGGGCTCCCTGATGCCAACCCACCGTTGGGACCAGCTGGATGCCATCGAGATCCCAGCAGAGGAAGTGGAGCGCCTGAGAGTGAGGGGTAAGGTCATGGATGATGGCAGGTGGGTTCTCAAACAGTTCCACCTCCCTTCTGTTTGAGTCTTTGTGGCAGAAAACCTACCAGGTTTGGGCGCAGTTTTAAAGAGGTCCAAAGGAGAAAGTTAGATTGGAAGAACTCCAGAGAAATCAACAGGTACGAATAAAGGAGAATATTTGTAGTTCAGCGTTGACGTGAAGGGTCCTTGGCGCTCTCTGAGCTTGGTGGTTTTCTTTTTTTTTTCTTTTTCTTTTTTTTAAATTTTTATTGACAAAACAATTAAAACAAAAAGGGACATGACATGACGTTCCAGTATACATAATCCTAGTAATTCGTTCCTTATCATATTTAAAGTTCTAAATATACATCTCTCTACATATTAACACATAATTTTATATACCACAAATTTAAACTTTAACTCAAAACCCGACCAGTTCTTCTTGACTCAT
>NW_015389809.1:23797-39456 GCF_001527695.2 Protobothrops mucrosquamatus | reverse complement strand
AATAGAGCTGGAAGGGACCTGGGAGATCTTCTAGTCCCACCCCCTGCTCAAGCAGGAGACCCTGCCTAGACCATTTCACACAAGTGGCTGTCCAGTCTTTTCTTAAAAACCTCCTGAGCCAGCTGTGTGCTGCAGCTGCCAAAAAGGCCAACACAGTGCTGGGCTGCATTAACAGAGGGATAGAATCAAGATCACTTTATAAGGCCTTGGTGAGGCCACACTTGGAATATTGCATCCAGTTTTGGTCACCGCGATGCAAAAAAGATGTTGAGACTTTAGAAAGAGTACAGAGAAGAGCAACAAAGATGATTAGGGACTGGAGGCTAAAACATATAAGGAACGGTTGCTGGAATTGGGTCTGTCTAGTTTAATGAAGAGAAGGATGAGGGGGGACATGATAGTGGTCTTCCAGTATCTCAGGGGCTGCCCCAAAGAAGAGGGAGTCAAGCTCTTCTCCAAAGCGCCTGAAGGCAGGAGAAGAAGCAACGGATGGAAACTAACCAAGGAGAGAAGCAACCTAGAACTAAGGAGAAACTTCCTGACGGTTAGTACAATTAACCAGTGGAACAACCTGCTTCCAGAAGTTGTGAATGCTCCAACCCTGGAAGTTTTTAAGAAGAGACTGGACAGCCATTTGTCCAAAATGGTGTAGGGTTTCCTGCCTGAGCAGGGGGGTTGGGCTCAATGACCTCCAAGGTCCCTTCCAACTTTATTATTATATTATATACCGTATTACGTTTCAGTCTCCGTGCCTTGAATCGTCTTAGTTCCTCTTCTCTGCACTTTTTCCCAAAGTCTCCACATCAATCAAAGCATCAATCAGAGTCACAACGATGAAAGCATCCCAAGTCCGCACTGGTGGAGGTGGGCTGAATCCCTCTCCCAATTTCCTGCTTGCGGGATGCTCCGCAAGGCTGTCTCTCCCCGGCCACGCTGCCCTTGGGGTGGGCTTGTCATTCTTGTTTCCTGGCACACGAGGGTGCTGTTGCTTTTTTAAAATTTCCCTTGCCCTGTTTCCCCCCCCCCAAAAAAAGCAATTGCTGGGAAAAAGAGAGGTGGGGGGGAGAGAGGACCAGTTTTTGTGAATGAGTCCAGCTTCCAATGGAAGATCTGATTCCATCCATGGGTGAATCGAACGGAGCTCCCCAATCTGATTTATCGGTTTAGTTTGCTTCTAAAAATGGATTTTCCCCACAGAATCAAGGAAACCTTTAACAGAATAACAGAGTTGGAAGGGGCCTTGGAGGTCATCTAGTCCAGCCCCCTGCTCAAGCAGGAGACCCTACTACACCCTTTCTGACAGATGGCGGTCCAGTCTCTCCTTGAAAGCTTCCAGTGATGAAGTTCCCTCAACTTCTGGTGGGAGGCTGTTCCATTGGATACAGATTCAAGTCTGTTTGAATTGTCTCTGATTGGAACCGCTGGAGTTAAAGAGGCCAGATAAAAAGTAGATAAATTGAAGGAGGTTGGGGACCGATTCCTTGGTCAAGGATGGATGGGAAGATTCCTTGAGGACTCTTTCTTTCTACTTCAATCCCCCCAATCCACAAAATAGATACAAAATAGACCGATGCTTGTTAGCGAAATAGACAAAACCCCAACAATATGCCACAATGTCACAGGATCACAATAGTGTAAGCGGGGAGAAATTAAGCAGAGGACACATAAAGCAGAGGAGAGGTGGGCTTCTCCCATCTCTCCGGAGGTCTTTAAGAAGAGAAGGGACAGCCCTTTGTCTGGAATGGTCTAGGGTCTCCTGCTTGAGCAGGGGGTTAGACTAGAAGACCTTCAAGGTCCCTTTCTACTCTGTTATTCTGTTATTCCTTCTTTGATTTACAAGATGAAGAGTTGGTCTACAGACATGACGGGGTCCTCCAGATTTCTGGCGAGCTGGGTTGTGACTCCTGGGGGTGGGATGGGGTGACAAAAGTTGGGTCCCTTCTCCAATGTTCCCTGAATGTTCCTGATCTCCATTCCTCTGTCTGTGGGGCACAGAGGCTGGCTTGGGCCATGCCACTAAGCCTGCCATAGAATGCAAGAATCGGAAGGGACCTTGGAGGTCTTCTAGTCCAACCCCCTGCTTAGGCAGGAAACCCTATCCCATTTCAGACAAGTGTCCAATCTCTTCTTAAAAGCTTCCAGTGTTGGAGCATTCACAGCTTCTGGAGGCAGGTTGTTAATAATAATAATAATAATAAAGTCAGAAGGGACCTTGGAGGTCATCTAGTCCACCCCCCCTGCTCAGGCAGGAAACCCTATTCCATTTCAGATAAGTGGCTGTCCAATCTCTTCTTAAAAGCTTCCAGTGTTGGAGCCTTCACCGCTTCTGGAGGTTAATTGTTCTAACCGACAGGAAGTTTCTCCTTAGTTCTAGGTTGCTTCTCTCCTTGATGAGTTTCCATCCGTTGCTTCTTGTCCTGCCTTCTGGTGCTTTGGAGGATAGGTTGACCCCTTCTTCTTTGGGGCAGCCCCTGAGATATTGGAAGACTGCTATCATGTCCTTCTCTTCATTAAACTAGACATATCCAATTCCAGCAACCGTTCCTTATATGTTTCAGCCTCCAGTCCCCTGATCATCTTTGTTGCTCTTCTCTGCACTCTTTCTAGAGTCTCAACAACTTTTTAACATCGTAGTGACCAAAACTGGACGCCGTCTTCCAAGTGTGGCCTTACCAAGGCCTTGTAAAGTGGCATTAATGCTTCACCTGATCTGGATTCTATCCCTCTGTTGATGCAGCCATGCTCCCCTCTTCCTCCTTAGGCATCTGAGCACGCAGGTGGCCTCTTCCATTATCTCCTCCAGCTTGGTCAGCAACTACGAGGAAATCAGCACGTCTGTGCAGTACCGTCTGCGGCATCGGGTTCAGGTGAGGCTACCGAGAGTAAGGAAAGAACCCGGGGGAAGGCAGGAGAAAGGAAGGGGGAAGGGGTCGCTGAAGGACCTCAGGATGGACCGTTTTCTTCCATCAAGGTCTGTGTTTCCTTGAGGGAAAGCGTTGGGGCAAAGGTCCACCTGCAGATGCCCTCTCTCCTTTCACCCTTCATTGTTCCCCACACACACACACACACACACACACACACACACACACTTCCCCCCCCAAACTCAAGACAGTTCCCCTCTCCCCATCATTTGCTGCCCGACCAGTCTTCTCAGGATCAAAATGGTTCACCAGAGGTCTAAGTTGACCATCTCCAGCCTTGAAACCCAACTTTCCTTGGGGCTTTTGAACTTCTGAAGATCAGCACGTCCTGGGCAAGGCGCCTTGCATTTTTTAAGAATTAAATATAAAGGTCCTGTTTTGCAGGTCACCCCAACTTCAACAACAAAAAAAAAGGAACGGAGTGGATCTTGGTTTGTGGTTAGAGGAGATTGGGCGCCTTGATAAATTAAACAAGACCTTTCCTCCACATAACACAACGCTCAGGGAGATTTAGGGAAATTTGCGGCTGGTCCCATCCGGTCAACTTATCAAGATGAACCCAAGAGAACTTGCAAGAAGTCCACAACTGAGTATTTTTTTTGGGGTGGAGGGGGCGATCAGAAATTTTTTTCCCAGCCAGCATCTTCAATATTTCCTTTCCAGAGAGGTGTTTTATCTTCTCTCTGAACTTCTTTCTCTGTAGGCTTTACCGGACCAGCTTGTGGAACCAGTTTGTGCTTTTTGGAACTTCAGCAGAAGGTAGGCGGTTCGGAGAAGTCTCCCAGTTGCGTTTTTGGGAAAGGCACGGAAAGAAAGAATTCAGTAAAATTGAGTAGACTTTGTGGGATCCTTGTAGTACCATCTCTTGAAGGTTGGAGCTGTCTAATGAGGAGAGATGGACAGAAGGTTCCTGCTCCAACCTTCCTCTTAAAGCAGACTGAATTCAAAGCTTATCTGCATCCACCTCAGGATGCTTCACTTGGGGACCAAGCTCACCCTTATGTAGAAGACCCTTCTTGAGTATGCCCAACCTGTGAACCAACGACAACAGCCACCAACAAAATCCATCCAACCATCTCTGAACATGGTCTGCTAAGCACGCTGCCCTATAAGTACACCACATACAACTTCACTTCTCAGTTGTTGAACCCAGTGGTTGTGTTGTGTTTGAAGTAGGTCAGTGATGGTGAACCTTTGAGAGACCGAGTGCCCAAACTGCAACCCGAAACCCACTTATTTATCACCGGGTGCCAGGTGGGCATGGCCCACTGAGTGGGCGTGCCTGTGGTGGTCATGGCAGACTGGGTGGGTGTGGCCAAGGTGGGCATGGTCACCTCGATGTTGCTCGTGGGGAGGGACGCCTGTGGGAGCTGGGCAGGGTTGGGAGAGATCTGGGGGGTCTCTGGCAGATGGGGCAGTGGGCAGGAGGCCCAGCATAGATGGGGAGGAGGCACACAATGCCTGATATCATCGGCCTCAGCACACAGAGGCCAGCGAACGTATGGGGGCCGACAGTGTCCGTCAGCAGCCACAGCCTGCCGGCCCCTCAACCGGTGCACTCTGGGGCTCCGCAGCCCACCGCCAGCAGTTCAGAGAAGCCGCTGAGGAGGCGATGCAGTGGGTCGCGCCCGGGAAAAGGAGAGCATGCGAGGCCAGGAGGGATGGGATGGAGGGGAGGGAAACCAGTCATGCTGGGATGCATCCGGCCACGTGGGATCTTGGTGAATAAGTGGGCACCTGGTTGAAGAGGGACGGTTGCCATCTCCGGGGCATGGAGCACGTGCCCACAGAGAGGGCTCTGAGTGCCGCCTCTGGCACGCCTGCCATAGGTTCGCCACCACTGAAGTAGGTGAACCAGGGAAGGTGGTTTGGTGTTGTTTTCTTTAGGACAACTTTTACGAAAGGAGAAGGAGAGTTAAGATCTCTGGAGGTGGTTCTCAGCTTTTTCCCACCGGCAGCTTTCCCTGGGGGGGTGGGGGCATTTGGTGTCCAGAACGTGAACATCTGGGCCCAGAACTTTTCCCTGTTCTTCAGTCCTGAAGGTGTTGGCGGCTGGTCCACCAGAGGTTGCTCGGTCTCTTCCTCTCAGGAAGATCTAACCACCTGTGCCTGTAACCACACCACCAACTTTGCAGTCTTGCTACAGGTCTATGAAGTTCAGGTTAGAAGGGGGTCAGGAGGTTCTCATTCCCTGTGGAGGAAGACATTTCTTGGGGGGCTTTGGTGGAACCCTGGGGAGAAGCCGTGGAACGTGGACCTTCATTTGGCTTGCACAACATTGTCCACATTCCCTTTTCTAGACCCCCACCTTGCGTTTCATCCCTTCCCTTCCTTGATCAGATTGCCCAAGAGCTGAACTGGCCCATTGCATGGAACCTGTTGAGTTGGGCCCTCGGGGGCCATCTCGCCTCTTCCTTACCTTCATCACGTTGTCTCTTCTTTCACACAGAGGAGTTTAGAGGAGGAGTCCACGCTGAAGACCCTGACATTTGTTGGCTGTGGTGTGTCCTTCTGTGCCTTGATAGTCACCTTTGTGCTCTTCTTAGCCGTTGGGTGAGTCTGAAGTAACACAAACGGACGCACGCTTGTTAAATCAGCTGCATTCTTGGGTCCCCATGGCATCTTGAAACGAACCAGCCAAGTGATCTCCATTCACACAGCCTTCTAAAACATCTAACCGAGATGAAGCCCAAAAAGACCTGATAGGTCATGTGAATGCATCCCTGAGGTTTCTCCTTGGCCAATTGTGTGGGGCTAGAAGGGATCTTGAAGATACACTCTCCTAACCCTGTCTAACTTCTCAAGGGTCCATTTAATATCTTTTTTTAAAAAATTTTTCTTTTTCTCTTTACAAAAAACAAAATACGAAGTACATTTTTCTTTCTTCTTAACAATGCTATGTCCTATATCTCTTACATTTATTTACACTTATTTACATTACCTCTCATACTTTTTTATCCCTCAATTCTAACCAATTGTAATACCTGTCCCATATCTCATAAGATTCTGTCTTGTCTTTTATTTCTAAAGTAAGTTTGTACATCTCAGCACGTTCTAATATCTTGTAAATAATTGTTACATTTGTTGGTATATTTTCCCTTTTCCAGCATTGCGCATATGCAATGCGGGCAGCAGTTATTATATGTATAACTAGCTGTACCCGGCCACGGGTTGCTGTGGCTCAGACAGGTTAAATGTTTTTAACCTGTTACAGGTGTGACATCTATATAATAGTAGGTATATAAAAACACGCGCGTATTTGAATGCAACGTTGTGTCAAAATTTCAAAGCAATCAGTGAAGAACTTTCGGAGATTTAAGATTTTGAACAAACGAACATTTACATTTTTATTTATATAGATGATGTATTGAAGTTGTTTTTCCATCTTTGGATTGATTATGCCTAATAAGAATATTTCGGGTTTAAGCTCGATTTGTTCTATTGTTATTTCCTGTATCCATCTCCTTATCTGCTCCCAATAAGAATTTGCTTTGCGGCATTGCCACCACATATGATAAAATGTTCCCTCTTTATTTTTACATTTCCAACAGTCTGGGTTCATCTTTCTATATAAATAAAAATGTAAATGTTCGTTTGTTCAAAATCTTAAATCTCCGAAAGTTCTTCACCGATTGCTTTGAAATTTTGACACAACGTTGCATTCGAATACGCGCGTGTTTTTATATACCTACAGTATATTGTATAGATATTGTATAGATATTGTACACCTGTGACAGGTAAAAACATGCTTTTTTGAAAAACAGCGCTATCTGTTGGACGTAAAAGCAACACACGCTTTTACCAAACTGAGCCACAGCAACGCGTGGCGGGGGACAGCTAGTATTTTTATATATTTTAGCCAATCTCGCCGGTGCTAAATGCCACCCATAGAACATTTTATATTGGTTTTCTTTGTATGCGGTTGACAACGTTAGTTTGTAATTTTTGTTCCATTTAGTATCTTTAGTAGAAACTAGTGGGATACACTCAGTAGAGCTTGTGCCAAAACATTTACTCTTCCTTTCAACAGGGTCCCCAAAAGCGAGCGAACCACGGTGCATAAAAACCTGATCTTCGCCCTGGCTGCTGCAGAGGCCCTGCTCATGTTCAGCGAATTGGCGAAGATCAACCAGGTCAGGAGAAGAGCTGGGAAACAGGAGGAGAACCACTTAGGAGATGTCCTACCTGTGCTAGCTGAATGGGGCCCACAGAGAACCCCAAATCCTCTCCTTCTTCCACCAGACATCTGACCCCAGGACTCCCCATTTCTCCCCAGGGCGTTTGCTTCGCTGTCACGGCCTTTCTCCACCTTTTCTTCATGGCGGCCTTCGCTTGGATGCTGGTGGAAGGTCTTCTGCTCTGGAGCAAAGTGGTGGCCGTCAACATGAGCGAGGATCGGAGGATGCGTTTCTACTACGTGACCGGTTGGGGTCTGTATCCCAGGGGTCAAGAAGGGGAAGGGGCCACAGGAAGATCGGGCTAGACTGCTTCTTCCTTTGACCCAGTTGAACCAACTTGTTCAAACCTAAGCTGGAGTAGATCAGAAGTCTACTCTGAGCCGTAGGAGGTTCTCCCCACTCATCGTATCACGATGGGAAAGGATGGAGTTGATGTCCAGTAGGGAAGGACCACATTGGGGAAGGAGCAGTCAAGTCCATTGTATGGAAAATGGCCAACTCCTCACGGCGATTGGATGTCTCTGTAGCTAGGTTGCCCTGAAAAGAACCACAGATAAGCCAAATATTTATGGAGATTCTCAGTCATCCAGGTCAGGGTTGTCCCAAAGATGCTTTTTCAGGAGGCAACTGGACTTTCTTGGTTTTGCCCCTGAAGACGTTTCGCTTCTCATCCAAGAAGCTTCTTCAGCTCTGATTGGATGGTGGGGAATGGAAGGATTTATACTCCTTGCAGACAGCTGGTCATTTGCATTCTTTGAGAGAGTCGTTGAGGCCACTTGGAGGTTTAGCTGTGTCCTAATGTGTCACAGATAGACAGTCTCCAGGTGGCATCAACGACCCTCTAAAAGGATGCAAATGACCAGCTGTCTGCAAGGAGTATAAATCCTTCCATCCTCCACCATCCAGTCAGAGCTGAAGAAGCTTCTGGGATGAGAAGCGAAACGTCTTCAAAGAAAAACAAGAAAGTCCAGTTGTCTCCTGAAAAAGCACCTTTGGGGACACAAATAAGCCAACAATGTTGTAGATATCTCTATTGTGCAAACGAAACCTGTTCTATTAGTATATGGTTGAAGAGGGTATGCAGATACATCAAAGCATTATGAGTAAAACAAGATTAATTTAAACACATAGCCTCTGTCTCTCCCTGTGTGATTTGAAACTCGGAGAAGACAACTTGAGGGAGCTTCACAGGATAGCCCAAGAAGGAAAAAGAATGTGCTGGTTGGAGACAATGAAACGCTCAAGCAGAGGTCAACTGTGCTTCTTCCTCAATGGTCAAGTGGATCATTGGAGATGGGATGAAGACACAGACCGGCCAATCTCTCCCCTTCTTTCCAGGGCTTCCTGTGCTGATTGTGGGTGTCACCTTGGCCACTTCGTTCAACAAATACGTGGCGGACAATCACTGTTGGCTGAATGTGCAGACAGAGGTCATCTGGGCATTTGTGGGACCCGTCCTCTTTGTCCTAACGGTAAGGGCCAACATCTATGGTTGACCTCCTGGCCTTCCTCATCCACCCTCTTGCAGTTTTGAAGGCCCAGAAATTAAGGACCTTTAATGTCCACCATCAAAGACCTTGGCTTGCAACTTCAACGTTCCTGTGTTTTTTGCCTCCCTCAACAAGGTCATCAACCTCACCATCTCGCCCCTCCATCCATCGTCCATTGCAGGTTGCCTCTCCTTAACTCCTCAAGTATCTCCAACATCTAGGGGGGCTTCCAGAAAGATTTTTTTCTCAGCCCCATCTGGCATCAGTGGGGTTGAACTTAGAATCCTCTGCAGGAGAAGTTTTTATACTTGCTACTCCCCGCCCCACCAACCTTTAGAGTTCGGTCCTCACAATTTTGAAAGACGGACTGAATTAAGCGGACCTTTAGATAGATGTTGTGTGCCAGGTCAGTACATTATTTAGGAGCAGGTTCACCACACCTTCAGATTAGACTTTATTTCTGGCTCTGCCTGCCGGGTTCAAGCTTATTTCTGTAGACCAGTAACAGAATAACAGAATTGGCAGTGACCTTGGAGATCTTCTAGTCCAACCCCCTGCTCAGGCAGGAGACCATATACCATTTCAGACAACAGCTGTCCAATATCTTCTTAAAAATTATCTGGAGCTCCCACAACTTCTGGAGACAAGTTCCTTCCTTCCTTCCTTCCTTCCTTCCTTCCTTCCTTCCTTCCTTCCTTCCTTCCCTCCCTCCCTCCCTCCCTCCCTCCCTCCCTCCCTCCTTCCTTCCTTCCTTCCTTCCTTCCATCATATATTTTATCTATCTCAAAATCATAGAATCACAGGGCTGGAAGGGACCTTGGAGATGTTCTAGTCCAACCCCCTGCTCAGGTGGGAAGCCCTATGCCATTTCAGACAAACGGTTGTCCAATTTCTTCTTCAAAACCTCCAGTGATGAGGGAGGGAGAGAGGGAGGAAGGAAGGATAGCAAAATAATAGAATAACAGAATCACAGAGTTGGAAGGGACTTTGGAAGTCTTCCAGACCAACACCCCCTCAAGCAGGAGACCCTACACCATTCTAGACAAATGGTTGTCCAATCTCTTCTTCAGTACCTCCAGTGTTGGAGCACCCACAACTTCTGAAGGCAAGTTGTTCCACTAATTAATTGTCCCAACTGTCAGGAATTTTCTCCTTAGTTCCAGGTTGCTTCTCTCTTTGGTTAGTTTCCATCCGTTGCTTCTTGTCCTGCCTTCAGGTGCTTTGGAGAAGAGCTTGACTCCCTCTTCTTTGGGGCAGCCCCTGAGATACTGGAAGAATGCTATCATGTCCCCCCTCATCCTTCTCTTCATTAAACTAGACATGCCCAATTCCAGCAACCGTTCCTTATATGTTTTAGCCTCCAGTCCCCTGATCATCTTTGTTGTTCTTCTGTGCACTCTTTTTAGAGTGATTAAGGCTCTACCCCATTGGTGACCAAAACTGGATGCAGGATTCCAAGTGTGGCCTTACCAAGGCATTGTAAAGCAGTATTAATACTTCACGTGATCTTGATTCTATCCCTTTGTTAATGCAGCCCAGCACTGTGTTGGCTTTTTCGGCTGCGGCTGCACACGGCTGGCTCCTATTTAAGGGATTGTCCACTAGGACTCTGAGATCCTTCTCACAGTTACTACCATAGAGCCAGGTACCGCCCATACTACACCTGTGCATTTGGTTTTTCTTGCCTAAATGTAGAGCCTTGCTTTTTTTTCACTACTGAATTTCATTTTGGGCAATCATTCTCGGTTGTCCAGAAGGAAAATTTCACGGTCCTTGGAAGTCTTATTGATGTTGTTGTCATTTTAGGTGAACACCTTTGTGCTCTTCCGGGTGGTGATGGTGACAGTCTCCAGTGCACGCCGGCGGTCACGGATGCTGACCCCCAACAGCAGCCTGGAGAAGCAGATTGGGGTTCAAATCTGGTAAGTCGGGCCCGTGTGTGCACGTGTTCCTCCTCGTGGGAGCAAAACTAGACGTTTGTCAGCTCTCCAAATCATGTTGATATGATTCTGCTTCTCCGTGACCTTTGGCATGGATGGACAGACAGACATTTTTCCCCCAACCCCCCTTACAGTCAACAAAAATTAGAACTGGGCATTTATTTATTTTTTAATTGAAAATTTTATAAAATTTTACAATATAAATCCCCCCCTCCCCCAAACCCAACCCTCCATCCCTCCCCCCCCTCACTTCCCAGAGCCAATCACAGGATTAACAATAAAATATCATAATCTAACTAACATTAATCAACTATTAATCTAACAAATCTATAACTTCCTTTAACTCTCTTTTAAAACAAATATACAATTATTAAATATCATAATATTAACATAATTTTGAATATTAAAAATCAGAAGTTCATTCAAAAACCAGATGATATTTTTGGGTTCCATATTTCGACTCAATATAAACAATCCATCTTCTCCAAACCAATATATATCTTTCTTGTGAATAATCCTTCACATAAGTGGAAATCTTGGCCATTTCAGCTAAGTTTGAGACTTTAACTACCCAATCTTCTATAGTAGGTAAACCTTTCATTTTCCAATATTGAGCAATTAATAATCTTGCAGCCGTTATAAGATTTAACATCAGAACTGGGCATTTTTGATTCAATGGATAAGCCAGAGGACGGTTTGATCACGTCTCCAAAACTGTTCAAAACTTGGGCATCTACGACTTTTGCCCAGACATAGCATCAGTGGGTCAAAACATCTTGACGTTGGCGCATGGATCTGATTCAGAAGAAGGACACATTGCTGAAAACGTGGCAATTGTGGCAAGGCGTCTTAGCTTCCGCCAATAATTCAACACCAAAAGAAAGATTTCCATCACCTCCCCCGCCATCATGTCTAGCTTCTTGGCTTCACAATTTCTGCCCAATGTTTCTTGACGTCAGGTTAGAAACCGGACCAATAGAACACAACATCTTATCTTTCCATCTTTGGAAGGGATGGTTTCCACTTCCCCCTCTGCTCCTGCCAAGCCACATCTGGATGCTTGGAGCCACCCCATCCTCTCTTCTCCTCATCTCTGCCCTGCTCAGGGTCAACCCATCATCTCCCCGAGCTTTGCTCCGATAAGGCCAAACGGGTGGAAATCTCTTGTTGTTTTTCAGCTGGCGCCGTGGGCAGCCACAAGACACACACAGTGTTCCTCTGGTGGTGTAAATATCCTCCAGGCTGTTTGCAGTGCTGAAGGTGGAGGCCTTCAGGGGCGGGAGGGCGAGATGACATCTCTGCCGCTGGTGGCTTTGGAGGCATCTTCACCCCGGTTGGGTGGGATGACGTAGAAGAGCCAGCGAGACCCCGATTGAACCGGCCTGCAAATCAAAGATATATTTTTTTTAGAGTTGCTTATTTATTTCCACAGGAGTCCATCGTGACTCCTTTGGCTACTTGCAAAAGCTCCGATTAAGAAAGGATAAATAAATAAAAAAGAACCTCAACCACAAACAATGTGGTGGTTCTTCTGGGCTTCGGATTCGTGGGTGGGTGGGCTTGCTTCACAGCTCCCTGAAATGGCGGTGGGGGTGGGGGTGGTGAAGGGGAGGGGGGTCTCTCTCTGCCTTGGCAAGAAGCAAAAAGGAGGGAAAATTTTGTCCCGTTCTGAGGTAATTTGGAAAATTATTTACCGATTGTTTGTCCGGGTTTGTTCTGAGGTAATTTGGAAAAGGGGGAAGCCCCGATTGTTTGTCCATTTGTGGTTGTGGAATCTCCGCTGTCGCACGACTTGGGAGTCATTCCAGGCTACGAGATAAGAAAAACCCCAAAGCAGAAGATTACAAAAAGAGCATCTTTCCACCCAACAGGGAGAATGGAGGGAGAAACAGCCCCAAATGAACCTTGCTCTCGCGCAGCCCACTTTGGGGAACTTGGGCCGGGAAGAGACCGACCGTTTTGTGTTCTGCTCCTTTTCCAGGGCCACCACCAAGCCCATTTTGGTGCTGCTCCCTGTCTTGGGCCTGACCTGGGTGTGCGGCATCCTCGTTCACCTCAGCATCACCTGGGCTTACATCTTCATCATGCTAAACTCCCTCCAGGTGAGTTCGGGTGGACTGAAGCTTCTCTCCCAACATCTGCAGAAGGTTCAGTAGCCCCGGGCAAGGTCTCCTGGTCTAGCAGGAGTCGCGAGAAGGCAGAACCTTTGCACCCCAGGGCCACAGGCGTGGCGTGAACCCCAAAGGGTCATTGCCTGAGCTCGGCTGTTGAATTGGGAGCCCCGAAGCACGCACCTTTTGATAAGGCAATTAACCTTCCATCAACCAATCAATCAGAATAGAGCTGGAAGGGACCTGGGAGGTCTTCTAGTCCAGCCCCCTGCTCAAGCAGGAGACCCTAGATCATTTCAATCAATCAATCAATCAGAATAAAGCTGGAAGGGACCTGGGAGGTCTTCTAGTCCAACCCTTGCTCAAGCAGGAGACCCTTGACCATTTCAATCATTCATTCAATGAATCAATCAGAATAGATCTGGAAGGGACCTTGGAGGTCTTCTAGTCCAACCCTTACTCAAGCAGGAGACTCTTGACCATTTCAATCAATCAATCAATCAATCAATCAATCAATCAATCAATCAATCAGAATAGAGCTGGAAGGGACCTGGGAGGTCTTCTAGTCCTACCCCCTGCTCAAGCAGGAGACCCTTGACCATTTCAATCAATCAATCAATCAATCAATCAGTATAGAGCTGGAAGGGACCTTGGAGGTCATCTAGTCCAACCCCTACTCAAGCAGGAGACTCTTGACCATTTCAATCAATCAATCAATCAATCAATCAATCAATCAATCAATCAGAATAGAGCTGGAAGGGACCTTGGAGGTCTTCTAGTCCAACCCCTACTCAAGCAGGAGACCCTCGACCATTTCAATCAATCAATCAATCAATCAAAGTATACAGCTGGAAGGGACCTTGGAGGTCATCTAGTCCACCCCCCTGCTCAAGCAGGAGACTCATGGTTTTCTTAGATGCTCCTATGGGGACCATATATAGTCAACAACTGCCCCCTGGTTCAGGAGTGTTAGCGAAGAATGCTAGTGGGAACCTCAGTCAGAAAGTTTTGCTTGAATTTTCCATCCTTTCCATCCTCCCTCCCTCCCTCCTTCCTTTCCTTCCTTCCTTCCTTCCTTCCTTCCTTCCCTCCCTCCCTCCCTCCATCCATCCATCCATCCCATCTCCTTCCTTCCTCCCTCCCATCTCCCTCCCTCCTTCCTTCCTTTTTTCCTTTCTTCCTTCTTCCCTCTCCCTCTCTCCCTGCCAGCCTCTCTCCCTTTCCTTCCTCTCTCCTTTCATCTTTTCCATCCATCCTCCCTCCCTCCCTCCCTCCCTTCCTTCCTTCCTTCCTTCCTTCCTTCCTTCCTTCCTTCCTTCCTTCCTTCCTTCCTTCCTTCCTTCCTTCCTTCCTTCCTTCCTCTTTCCCTCCTCCTTCCTTCCTTCTTTCCTCTCCCTCTCTCTCTGCCAGCCTCTCTCCCTTTCCTTTCCTTTCCTTTTCCTTCCTCTCTCCTTTCATCTTTCCCTCCCTCCCTCCCTCTCTCCCTCCCTCCCTTCTTCCTTCCTTCCTTCCTTCCTTCCTTCCCAACCTCTCCTATTTTTCTCTCTTCCTTCCTTCTCTTCTGCCTTCTTTCCTCATCTCCCTGCACCCCCCCCAGGACTAACTAGTCATCTAACCTACCCAAAAATAAAATGCACAACTCAACCCAGGAATCAGACTCAAACACGAACAATTGAGCCTGCTCCCTTTAACCCCTGGCGAAGATTGCTTGGAACAAAACAGTATTTAATTGCCGCAGCTTAGCGGAGGGGATGCTCTGGAAAAGACAGGCAAATATTTACGGGCCCTGGGATGTCAGCTTTCCTCCCCCTTAAAAATTTCCGCCGTCTTAAGAACCAGGTGGATGCAAACCACGCTGAGCCAACCGGGAGGGCAGGAGAGAAATAAAGAGACAGAAAGTGTGTGTGAGAGAGTGTGGTTTCTGTGTTTGTGTGTGTGTGCGCCCTGTCTTCCCACCCGTGATGCTTCTTTGCATCTGCAAAGAGCGCAACAGGCTGATGGGCCCCTCCTTCCACCTGCGTGGGAGTCCTGCGGCTTGCAGAGATACCGGCTGCAATTAATGCGTCAGCTGGCAAAGTTTTGCGATAGCCAAAGGAGAACAAGGGGGGAAGCGAAGCCCTATCAGATGTAAAAAAAACAAAAGCAGCAGAGCTGAGCACCGAGTGCAAAGTTGGGTTGATTTATAGCTAGGAAATAAAATTCTGAACCAAGTGGGGAGGGGGCCCTGAAGACCCTCCCTGGGCCAAAACCTGTAGAGGGTGAACAGACACACACACACACACACACACACACAGAGCGCCTGTTTGCAGAGGGTCCTCAATTCCACAAGGCGAGACATTTCTTCAAAGGGAGACATTTTGGGTTCCAGAAAAACAAAACTCACCAGTCTCAAAAACTGTGCTCTCCTGGCACAGATTTTTCTTCTTCTCCCCAACAAGAATTCATTGCATAAATAGCACATTGCACAGAATTATCGCAGGGGAAGCCAATTGCCAGGGTGAGGAAAAACCTGCATTTCTGCAAAAGTGTTCTTGTGTGACTTTTGTGGGTCCGGCTCAGCTTTGATTCCTTCTCTGGGAAATGGGCGATTTATCCAACCGTTTCGCTCCATTTGAAACAACAGGATTTCTGTTAAGTCTGGAGCGAGCTAGCAGTAATTTTGGGGTGCTTTTAAGTCACAAAGGATCATGTTTATCATCAGGGAAAAAAAATATGTGTTTATAATTTGGCTTGAGAGGGAAAATTCAAGAGCCGAAAACCAGGAAAACAAATACATCTAAAGGACTTTTCTGAAATAAAAGATTGTTGTTTATAATAAGGGATGTGGAAATAAGCCCTCAACAGTTATTAATAATAAAACATCAGGAAATTAATCACCGGTCTTAACTCTAATGTGCATTTCAAGAGCAAATAGAAACCAGCAAGTCTGTCAGTCAAACTACTTTGGCCACTTACTTTTTAAATACTTATCTCCTGAGAACAAAAAGGAAAAGTTTTCTAAATTGTACAAAACATTATT
>NW_015389809.1:9633-21925 GCF_001527695.2 Protobothrops mucrosquamatus | reverse complement strand
ATTCTATTCTAGCTCCTTCACCTCCTATCACCCCTGGATACGTCTCTGAGTTGCAAAGCTTTATTATTTTGATTATTTGGCGGTGAGGCTTTCCAGCTGAACTTAATGCAAGGAGACGGAGTGCAGCTCAGGGTTTTCCATCTTGAAAACCTTATCTATTCAAGCCACAAGGAAAACAGTCTCCGACTTTCAGGTTAATATGATGTGAAGCTGTAATTCTGCAGCGCAGACCGACTCCGTTGATCTTTTCATTGTGGGCAGCTGGAAAAGGAAAAAAAGAGGCTGAAATTGTGAGTTTCTCCTGTTGATCTTTTTACAGCTGCAGCCTCGCGGCTGCTGGGAAAAAGGGAGAGAAACGCCCTTCCAGTCTTTGCAACAGCTAAAACAATAATTTTTCCGAGCTAATATCTTTTCAGCTTGTCTGTATGCATTTGCTTTTTCACACACACACACACACACCCTTTTTTTTTTTTTTACAGGGCCTCTACATATTCCTGGTCTACGCACTCTATAACAGCGAGGTAAGAAACACAGCATCTTGGGGTTTTTTTCTTTAAAAAAAAACCCCTCCCCAAGTTTCTAGTCCTTACGATTTTAAATATAACTGCAGCAAGGCGTGGGTGGTGGCTGGGGGAAGCCTGATCTGTGGGGAGGCTTACTATTTCAGCTTTTTTTTTTTTTTTGAACTATTAAAAAAAAAATTGGTCCCTCAAGATCAGGAGACTGTTGCATCAGTTATACAGAAGTTTGGAAGAAAAAAAAACCTGGCTTTTTTTAACCACTTAAAAAAAAAAAAAGCATGTTATGGCCAGCTGGGGATTCACAGTGCAGAAACAAATCTCTACGATTCGTTTTACGTTTCTGCTTGTTGTTGCACAAACAAACTTAAGGAGCAATAATTCAACCGTACGACACATGAACGCAAGACCAGATTTCCTAGGATCAAATTTTTTCCTCTTTTTTTCCTTACATATAAAAGGAGGGGGGGGGAAACTACAGCCAAAACTCGCTGCAGGATTCCAGATGTTGCTAAAAAAAAGCCTCTCGGCCTGCAGCCCCACGTGACGGGGACGCTGGGAGATGTAGTTTACCGTTAGGTGGAGATGTCACTCAATTGTGCCCCCAAGGTTCTCAAGGAGAAAAGAGTTTTGAGAAGTGTAAGTAAGACACCCGTCTTCCCCAGCTCCTTGCTCCCTCGCTATCAAATGTGGAGAGTTCTCTTTCATTGGCTCTGGAAGGCATCGCGGAAAATTTAGTCTGATCTGAATGAATTTCAGGGCACTGGGCCTTCCTGAGTTCTGGAGAACATCCTTGGTGGATACTTTGGACCAAATGGCTGACCTCGCTTTGTGTTCCATCTCCAGGTGCGCAATGCCATCCAGAGAATGAGGGAGAAGAAAAAAGCCCTCTCCTTCACGGTAGGTCTGAAGACCCCAGCAGACCTTCTCTACCTTTCAGTTCCATTTTGGGTTAGATGTTCCAACGTGGCCTCCTCTGAACGAACTGGGACCGTCCTCTGCAGATTCCACTTGGCATGGTCAAAGGCAGTGATGGCGAACCTTTTAGAGACGGAGTGCCCAAACCGCAACCCCAAACCCACTTATTTATCACAAAGTGCCAGGGCCGCATCAGCATTGTGGTGCCCTCGGGGGGGGGGGGCAGGGAGGCGCCTCTGAGTGCCGCTTCTGGCACGCAAAACCCGGGGGCACAAAAATGGGCCACCGTGCTGCAAGGTGCAAAAATGGCCGCCACCGTGCCTCGGGCTGCAGATACAAAGCACTGCGCCATGCAAGAGCGGGGCAGAGCTAGTAATTATCAAGTAGGCACTAGCCCCGCCCCATTTGCAGCACGTGCTTGCTCACAGCCCCGTGCGCGCATGCACGCATGTAAAATGCTTTCCCCTCCCTTTTCTTCCAGTCCACCAATCGACAATGGTTGGTGACCTCTGCTCTACCACCTTGCTAGTCGGCCACTTCACCTCCTTTGTGCTGGGTGGGGCTCCTGCTCCGGGTGGCAGTGGCGGCCTGATGGACCTGCTGCTGGTGGCGGTGGCGTGCGTGCATGCCAACAGAGAGGGCTCTGAGTGCCGCCTCTGGCACGTGTGCCATAGGTTTGCCACCACTGGTCAAAGTAAATAATGAGGACTGGAATCCTACCACATCTGAGACACCTTCTTGGAAAAAAGCTTCTCTATAGGGATGACCCATTTTACCATCTATTCCTTGATGTCTAGGGCAGGGCTTTTCAACCAGTGGTATAGTTACCACCTGTGATACATTGGCACCTGGCAGGTGGTACGTGACCATCCTAGAAAAGTGGTAGCGGGGGAGGGGAATGAGCTGAACTGGTGGCAGCACCACACAAGCCTGAGCGAGAGATGGCTGGAGCTGCAGGGCTGTCAGAGCTCAGTGGAAGTGCCAGGATCAGCGCCAGGCTCCAGCTGGATCTTGGCGCTGATCCTGGCGCTTCTGCTGAGCCCAGAAGGCTGATCAGCTGGAATGTTGCAGCATCTCCAGGGTCTTGTGATTTACATTCAGATGCTCAGCAACTGATTCATATTTATGACGGTCACAGTGTCCCAGGGTCATGTGAAGTGAACAAAACCTGCTGCAACCACCCAGCAGATGGGGAGGGAATAAAAACCAAACACCCCCCACCCCACCCCCGCTGCCAATCCTCAACAGAAATGCTCACAACAATGAAAACCTCGGACAGGAGGAAGAGCGCCACCGGGTGGGCAGGCAGGTGTCTTGCTCGGCTGTGGCTTGGGGGGCACTTTTTTCAGGGCCATTGTAACTTCAAACAGTCACTAAGCGAACGGTTGTAAGTCAAGGACTACCTGTACTTTATCACTCTTTTTCCTTTTGGGGGGGGTCATCAAGTTTTTGACACCTTGCTAGGCGACTGGTGGTACTCGGATGTTGCCATATCCTACAAGTGGTACAATGGGTGAAAAGGTTGAAAAGCCCTGGTCTAGTCTTGACGGCTTTTGGAAATTTCAGAGGTCCCTTGGTTCTCTCTTCATCAGATGATGTGGGGGTTTATTGTTCACCATTCCAAGGTCTTTCCAGATCCTTCCGTAAATGACCTGGGGGAAAAAATGGGTTGGTCTATACGGGGCAGTGACATGCTGGAGCTGTCTGTGTCTCTTGGACACCATCTAAAGAACATCTGGATTTCTGTGATCCAGATATGAAAGACCTCCTCTGAGACTGGTCTGGTAGAATTTCTGCTTAGGAATCTCCATATTCCCTGTCTAAGAAATCTAGCATCTACAGGAGGCAAGCCTAGTTTAACTTTTTCCCAGAGGAAGTAACTTTCTGCCTTCAAAGTGGATCCAGTGAGAGATGGACAGAGGCTTCTCTCCTGCCTCTGAAATTAGTCAATTTCAATTTCAACCCCGTTGCTTTCAGCTCAGGGGAGAACCTGCCTGGATCTGGATCCAGCCCACTTTGGCACAACGTTATGGAGGCCCACCTTGCCTTCACAGCGTCTGGATCCAGACCTGCACAAAGTTATGGAGGCCCACCTTGCCTTCGCAACATCTGGATCCAGACCTGCACAAAGTTATGGAGGCCCACCTGGCCTTCGCAGCATCTGGATCCAGACCTGCACAAAGTTATGGAGGCCCACCTGGCCTTCGCAGCGTCTGGATCCAGACCTGCACAAAGTTATGGAGGCCCACCTTGTCTTCGCAGCGTCTCGGAGAGATTTTCCTGCTTCTCCCAGGCTTCAGGGAAGGTCCTCTCCCTCCAGAGCTTCTCTTCTCCTGTTGTTTCAGAACTGCTCCCACCCTGTCAATTATCTGTCAAGCCCCAGGAACACCTCCTGGGAGATGGCCAGATTCAACCCAACCACTCCGGAAAGTACATCCTGTTCTACCGAGAAGGACACCACGTCCAAGAGCAAAGGTAAGGAGAACAGCTATTCCAGCCGGCAGGAAGACTTGGGCTGCGTTCGGATGTTGGCTCTTTGCACCCAACTGATGCCCCTTTCCTAATATAGGGAACTTCAGTGCCAAAATCCCACGGACTGTTTCATCCATTATGTCGCCAGAGAAACCGGTAAGTCCCACCCCTCAGAAGATGCCCTAAATGTTCACCTTCTCCTTGGCATCAGGCCACTTTTGTCAGTGTGAGCATTTCGCATCTCTTGTGTTGAGTAAAACAGGTCTGATGGCCAAGTGTGGGGTGTACGCCCTAGCCTCAGTCAAGCACCCTGTTGTCCGTGTTGTGTCGTTTCCACGACTCCTCTTTCCCGTGGCCATCTTTGGACCTCAAGCATCTGGAGGACGCCATCTTGCAGGAGAAAGAGTTAGACCTGCTAAGGGGAACACCTTGTGAGACTAGCTTCCCGTTGTCTCAAGGAAAGTTGTGGGGCCAGTTTATGGAGCCAAGTCCCTGGCTGAGCACACAGGGGACCTATGGGGTGTGTGAACACGCAAATGGTGAAGGCCAGTAGCATCTAGGAGGCCCTTCCACATGGAAAGAAAGCATGCTTCTCCTTCTTCTCCATGCCCACCTGCAAGAATGACACCAGACTTGTTTTTTATCCTATCTGTCTCCTGACACACACACACCAAGCTGTGTTAACCTCTCAAGAATCTAAGCTTGCAAGAAATCCTCCATTTGACCCCTTCTGAAGGTCCTTCTGAATCTCCCGGGTCCTTCTACATCGCTCAGGTGTGGAAGGATCCCACCTTAATCCTGCAGAGTCTCCTCACTCTCACCCTAAGAAGCCACAGGATAGGTTGGGTGCCCACCCAACCTATTCAGAATGAGAGCCACCTTCAGCCCCCTTCCCCAATGTCCAGGAAAGAGGCTGGGTCTCTCAATCACCCAAGGTCAGGGCCACCACTGCCCCTGAGCTTTGTGGAAAGAGGTGGACCCTTCCAAAAGGCCCAGGAGGACCACTGAGCTCTGAAATTAGACAAAACCATCTTCACCCCCATTGCTTTCAGTGGGTCAGCTCAAAGGAGACCTGCTTGGATCTGGATCCAGACCTGCACAAAGTTATGGAGGTCCACCTGCCTTCACAGCATCTGGATCCAGACCTGCACAAAGTTATGGAGGCCCACCTGCTTTCGCAGCATCTGGATCCAGACCTGCACAAAGTTATGAGGCCCACCTGCCTTCGCAGCATCTGGATCCAGACCTGCACAACGTTATGGAGGCCCACCTGCCTTCGTAGCATCTGGATCCAGACCTGCACAAAATTTATGGAGGCCCACCTGCCTTCGTAGCATCTGGATCCAGACCTGCACAAAGTTTATGGAGGCCCACCGCCTTCGCGGCATCTGGATCCAGACCTGCACAAAGTTATAGACGCCCACCTGCCTTCGTAGCATCTGGATCCAGACCTGCACAAAGTTTATGGAGGCCCACCTGCCTTCGTAACATCTGGATCCAGACCTGCACAAAGTTACGGACGCCCACCTGCCTTCGTAGCATCTGGATCCAGACCTGCACAAAGTTTATGGAGGCCCACCTGCCTTGGCAGCATCTGGATCCAGACCTGCATGACATTATGGAGGCCCACCTGCCTTTGCAGCATCTGGATCCAGACCTGCACAAAGTTATGGAGGCCCACTTGCCTTCATACCATCTGGATCCAGACCTAAACAAAGATATGGAGGTCCACCTGCCTTCGCAGCATCTGGATCCAAAACCTGCGGAGAGGTTTTCCTGCTTCTCCCCCCCCCCTCGCCCATCCGTCATCAGCAGCGTTAGCAGCTTCCCAGCCGAACGCCGTGTTCTCACCGGCCAAATCCCGGTGACATGGGGGCGCAGATGCCTAGATGACATTTCTGCCAGGCTATTGAAAAGGACGATGGGCGCGGTCGGCTGCTTGACATCCAAGCGTTCCCCCCCCATGCCTCTCCGTCAAACAAACAGCTCTTCCCCCACTCCCCTTCTTTCCTGCCCCCACCCCATTTTAATCAGCGAAGTACGCCTCGCCTGGCCTTCTTGTTTTGGGCTAGCAAAATCAGGGTGCCGGTCACCTCCCAGGTGTTAGATCCAGCGACCCGTGTCATTGCCAAGTTACCGGGCACCTGGCCTTGAGCACAGGCTCATGCAATTAAGCCAGCCAGAAACGTTGCTGGCGATTTTTTAAATGCCAAGGCCAGCGTTGGACTCACGAGGCGGAGAGGATGCGAGCTTCGCGCGCCCGGGTTTCTCCGTCTCCTTCTCCAGCTGGAGTGACCAGAAAAGGTTGAAGGTGGACTTGGGATAAAGTGAATTCTGGGGGGGGAGGGAGAGAAAAATGGCAAAGGTTGGCTCTCAGCGGTTCGAGATCAACTTCCTGATCCTAAGGTCTAGAAACTTAGCTTTGTTTTTCCTTTCTTTTGTTTTTTGTTTTTTTAACAAAAGAGGCAGGTACTTTCAGTCTGGTGCGCTGTAGGGTGCTGCGTGGGTGGGTGTTTTTGTGTGTGTCGATGCATGTTGATGGAGAACATCTAGGCAGCGATTTGTGAGTCAGGAATGACTCGCTGGCACATTATATGCACACACACACACCTCACTGGGCTCAAAGGATATTTTATCCGTGATTAAAAATAAATAAAATAACGGGGTTTCCCAGGCTGTGGATAAGAGTGACTTGAATTGAACCCACTGTGGACTCACTAAACCTGGGTGAAAAAAAATGCAGTCTGGCAATCTTGAGGTTGAATTCAAGGTTCATTGTGGCTGTGTTTGTGTAGAGGTTGGATTAGATGACCTCGGGGGTCCCTCTAAACCTCTGAGTCCATGAAAATGGAGTTGCTTGTACCTTGCAGACGCATGGACTGCAAATCACATCATCCTTTAGGGGTCCAGCAACCAGAAGGCTGCGCCACTGTGAGGTAGAATGGATTAAAATAATTTTTACAAGGGGGGGGATCGTAAAAAAAAATGAAACAAGTTTCTTTTTTTTTACAATTGCACTTCCAGTTTTGAAGGGAATGGAGATTGGAAAAAGCCAGCGCCCCAGAAAGAAAGAAAGAAAGAAAGAAAGAAAGAAAGAAAGAAAGAAAGAAAGAAAGAAAGAAAGAAAGAAAGAAAGAAAGAAAGAATTGACCTGGAATTTGATCATGACCTCTTAGCACCGTAGAATAGAAAAGCAGAAGCCAGAACCGTGGTTTGGGGCAATAAACACATTTAAAAGGGTTTTTGGGTCATCCAAGACGGGATCCTAAGCATCGTTGTGTTATAAAATCGAGGTGATATGTTGTTTGCTTACGATAATATTTGTAGACTGAAAAGAGCTCCGATGAAAGTTTGATTAGCAAAGTTTAACTGGATATTGTTTTCTGGGAACCTGTTTGACTACGAGATTGAAGACAAATGGGGGTCACCTGCAGAGATTTAGGGGGATTAGCATCTCTCTCTCTCTCTCTCTCTCTCTCTCTCTCTCTCTCTCTCTCTCTCTCTCTCTCTCTCAATATCTCTCTCTCTCTCTCTCAATATCTCTCTCTCTCAATCTCTTTCTCTCTCTTTCTGTCTCAATCTCTCTCTCTCTTTCTCTCTGTCTCTTTCTCTTTCTCTCTCTCGTCTCTCAATCACTTTCTCTTTCTCTTTCTGTCTCAATCTCTCTCAATCTCTGTCTCAATCTCTCTATCTCTTTCTTTCATTCTCTCTCTCTCTTTCTCTCTGTCTCAATCTCTCTCTCATTCTTTTTCTCAATCTCTCTCTTTCTGTCTCAATCTGTCTCTCTCATTCTTTCTCTCTCAATCTCTTTCTCTCTCTCTCTCAGTCTCAATCTCTCTCAATCTGTCTCAATCGCTCTCTCTTTCGGTCTCATTCTCTCTCTTTCTCTGTCTCAATCTCTCTCTTTTTCTCTCAATCTCTCTCTCTCTCTTTCTCTCTTTCTCTCTCTTTGTTTCAATATCTCTCTCTCTCTGTCTCAGTCTCTCTCTCTCTCAATCTCTCTCTCAGTCTCTCTGTCTCAGTCTCTCTCTCTCTCTCTCTCTCTCTCAAGCTCTCTCAATCTGTCTCTCAATCTCTCTCTCTGTCTCAGTCTCTCTCTCTCTCAATCTCTCTCTGTCTCTCAATCTCTCTCTCTATCTGTCTCTCAATCTCTCTCTCTGTCTCAATCTCTCAATCTCTCTCTTTCTCTTTCTGTCTCAATCTCTCTCTCATTCTTTCTTTCTCAATCTCTCTTTCTCAATCTCTCTCAATCTCTCTGTCTCAATCTCTCTCTCTCTCTTTCTGTCCCATTCTTTCTTTCTTTCTCCATCCAATCTCTCTCTCTCTCTTTCTTTCTCTCTGTCTCTTTCTCTTTCTCTCTTTCTCTCTCTCTCTCTATCTCAATCTTTCTCAATCTCTCTCTGTCTCAATCTCTCTCTCTTTCTGTCTCATTCTCTCTTTCTCTCTGTCTCAATCTCTCCCTTTCTCTCTTTCTCTCTCTTTCTCTCTCTTTGTTTCAATCTCTCTCTCTCTGTGTCTCAGTCTCTCTCTCTCAATCTCTCTTTATCTGTCTCTCTATCTCTCAATCTCTCTCTTTCTCTCTTTCTGTCTCAATCTCTCATTCTTTCTTTCTCAATCTCTCTTTCTCAATCTCTCTCAATCTCTCTGTCTCAATCTCTCTCTCTCTCTCTTTCTGTCCCATTCTCTCTTTCTTTCTCCATCTCAATCTCTCTCTCTCTTTCTCTCTCTCTCTTTCTTTCTCTCTGTCTCTGTCTCTTTCTCATTCTTTTTCTCAATCTCTCTCTCGTTCTGTCTCAATCTGTCTCTCTCTCTCTTTCTGTCCCATTCTCTCTCTCTTTCTCCATCTCTCTCTCTCTCTCTCTCTCTCTCTCTCTCTCTCTCTCAATCTCTGTCTCAATCCCTCTCTCTCTCTCTCTCTTTCCAGGCTGTACAACTGACTGCCTTCAAATCATCAGGTAAGGCCTTCCTTTCTTGAGTTCAGACTTGCTAAACTTTCATGCTCCGAGGTGGGAATAAAACCTCTTGTCGTTTTCACTGGAGAAATCATGCCTCAAATTGCACTAGCCAGGAGTCTTGTCGCGCTCATAATCCAGACCGGTATATTCCTTCCCTTCAGAATATTAGTTGAGAAAGATAATAATAATAATAATAATAATAATAATAATAATAATAATAATAATAATAATAATAATAATAATAATAATAATAATAATAACAACAACAACAACAACAACAATAACAACCACAACAATAACAACAACAATAACAATAATATCAATCTTTTGCAAAGATGAAAAACACCCTCCAGATCAGACCAGCCTCTGCGACGGGAATTGCTGACCAATTTCTAATTTTTGCCAGCATATTAAATCGTGCCTCAAATTCTGTTCTTTAGGAATCTTCTCATGCTCAGGATCCATGCCCAGGACACACCTGAGTACAGGCAGTTCTCGACTTACGAACACAACTGAGCCCAAAATTTAGGTGGCTCAGTGAGAAATTTCTTAAGTGAGTTTTGCCCCGTTTTATGACTTTTCTTCGTTAAGTGAATCACTCCAGTTCTTCAGCTAGCAACACGGCTGTGAAGCGAATCGGGCTCCCCCCCCCTTGACTTTGTCAGAAGGTCGCAGAAGAGGATCATGGGACACCCCCCCGGGGTGCTGCAACCGTCATAAGTGTGAATCAGTTTGCCCCAAGTGTCCAAATTTTGATCATGTGACCATGGAGATGCTGCAGTCGTCATAAGTGTGAAAAACGATCATCAGTCAGTGTTTTCAGTGTTGTTGTGACTTTCAACGGTCACTAAAAAAGCTGTTGTAAGTTGAGGACTGCCTGTATTCCTTCTCTGCAGAATATTTGGTGAGAAAGTTCCATATATATATATATATATATATATATATATATATATATATATATATTAAAAATAACATTAAAAATAGAAGATCGATTCCTGGGTATGAACATATTTTTAAAAGACAACAAAGTGATCACCAGGAAGTACTTCCTGGTGATCACTTTGTTGTCTTTTAAATATATATATATATATATTTGTGTGTATATATAGTGATTAGTATTTATATGTTACTTATATGTAAGGGTGTAGGTCGATACCTATGTTGCATATAGTATGTTTAAATGTGTATTATGTATGTGTACACTGGGAGAGCAAGCAAAAATTTCATTTTTAATGTGGGCCATTGTGCCCACAGTAAAAATGACAATAAATGTTATCTATCTATCTATCTATCTATCTATCTATCTATCTATCTATCTATCTATCTATCTCATTTATCTATCTCTGTCTGTCTATCTATCTATCTATCTATCTATCTGTCTGTCTGTCTATATCTATCTATCTCTATCTTATCTGTCTAGCTATCTCTGTCTGTCTGTCTGTCCGTCTATATCTATCTATCTATCTATCTATCTATCTATCTATCTATCTATCTATCTATCTATCTATCTATCTATCTATCTATCTATCTCTATATTATCTATCTATCTATCTCTATATTATCTATCTATCTATCTATCTATCTATCTATCTATCTATCATCTATCTATGTAACTACTTATTATCTATCTATCTGTTTGTGTGTATGTATGTATGTATGTATGTATGTATGTATGTATGTATGTATGTATGTATGTATGTATATATATATAAAACTTTTGCAAAGACAAAAAGTACCCTCCAGATCAAACCAGCCGCTGTGACGGGAATCGCTGACCAATTTCTATTATTCGCCAGCATATTTTCAAACCGCAATTTGCATGCAAGTCCTCAGTGATAGAAAGAGAACAATGTTGTTATTAAACAGAGATATGGTGCAAAGTCTTGATGGGGAAAAAAAAATAAAACGGTTGTTCTCTTGCTTCGCTGGCCCCCTCCCCACCGAAAGCCTTTGGACCCCATTCACTTGACAAGAGGCCACATGTTTCTTTTTTCCCCCCCCCACACACACACATACCCCAAACATCACCCCCTCCCCAAATGAGTTGCTGGCTGGCATTATGGAGGTATGATCTGGTGGATATTCATTCCGCTCCATTATCTGGGAAGGTGAGGGCCCTGGAAAAGAGGGGGTGGGCTGTGCAGGGGAGAGGGGATGTCTGTGAGATGGGGAGGGGGGGCAGAGAATATTGTNCAATGAGGTGTTTCTTTTGTTCCCTCCTGACGGAGAAGACGATCGCCGCAGCCTGTGTCTCCTCAAGTGTCAGTGCATTGTCTCCCCGCGATAATTTCATTACCGTGTTTGAATACATCTTGCATGTTGCTAAGCCGTGCTTAGCAACATATGCTCCTTGTCCCTGCAGCTGGGCACCCGACAGGATCGGGAGGTGGGGGGGGGCATTCCGGCAAGCGGGAGGCTGCAGGCGAGATAGGATTCCCCCACCACCACCACCACTACCCCACCTTACGGTTCCAGCCTTGGGGGGGGGGAAAAAACCAGGGTACCGTTGACCCAAGACTGGGTGTGAACATCCTAGCCGTGGACGTTCAAAAACGAACCACATCCTTGTGGATGTGCTGCAGATGTGAGACTTTCTTTCCCTCCGTTGGGAAAAGAATCAAGATCGCGTGAAGTATTAATACCACTTTACAAGGCCTTGGTAAGGCCGCACTTGGAATACTGCATCCAGTTTTGGTCACCACGATGTAAAAAAGAAGTTGACACTCTAGAAAGAGTACAGAGAAGAGCAACAAAGATGATCAGGGGACTGGAGGCTAAAACATATAAGGAACGGCTGCTGGAATTGGGTCTGTCTAGTTTAATGAAGAAAAGGACGAGGGGGGACAGGATAGCCGTCTTCCAGTATCTCAGGGGCCACAAAGAAGAGGGAGTCAAGCTCTTCTCCAAGGCGCCTGAAGGCAGGACAAGAAGCAATGGGTGGAAACTGATCAAGGAGAGAAGCAACTTAGAACTAAGGAGAAACTTCCTGACAATTAGAACAATTAACCAGTGGAACAACCTGCCTCCAGAAGTGGTGAATGCTCCAACACTGGAAGTCTTTAAGAAGAGACTGGACAGCCGTTTGTCCGAAATGGTATAGGGTTCCTGCCTGGGCAAGGGGTTGGACTCGATGACCTCCAAGTTCCCTTCCAACTTTATTATTATTATAATAATAATAATAATAATAATAATAATAATAATAATAATAATAATAATAATAATTTAATTTGTACCCCGCCCTTCTCCTCACCGGACTCAGGGCGGCTAACAGCCTTATAAAACCACAATACAATACATATCTATATTAAAACCAAATTAAAAGAAAATATTTGAAAAGGCCAATCATTAAAATTACCCTTAAAATTACCCTTAAAAGCCCCACTAAAATTCCCTAGGCCAGACCCGCTTGTTGAAAAAGCCATGTCTTCA
>NW_015389809.1:7531-9604 GCF_001527695.2 Protobothrops mucrosquamatus | reverse complement strand
AAAAATAAAAATACATTTTTTTCCCTTAACAGTACTGTGTTATACATCTCATATATGTTATTTACAATTATTTACATTAGCAATCCTGTCTTTTTTGTTTCTCTGCTCTAGCCAATCATAACATTTGTCTCATATCTCATAGAATTCTGTTGCCTCCTTGTCTATTAGTTCTAGCGTGCGTTTGTTCATTTCCGCCCATTCTAGTATTTTATATATATAATCATATCATTTGTAGGTATGTTTTCACCCTTCCAACACTGGGCATGTACTGTGCGGGCTGCTGTTAATATACTATATGTACAACGATGTATGGGAGTTGTTTTTCCATGTATTGGAGCGATTTTAACCTGTTCACGGGGGTCCTTGGTTTAATGCACGGCCCGTCAATTCCAGATTAGCTTCCATCGCTCGGTCTACTTTTTAAACTGAGAAAAAAAAACAAACAGGTGAAGATCGAAGGGAACTAAAATGGCTAAACCATGATGGATCTTTTTCTTCTCTTATAGGCTTATGAGCCGAGCTGTTCCCAGCGACGTATCTCCAACCGGTGACAGTTGAGGGACAAAAAACAAACAAACAACAGAAGATGGAGAAGTGTGTGGAGGATTCCTTCTCCAATCCCTTCCAGATCCTGGCTCCGCAGTTAGGATTTACTAACCAAGATGCTTTCCTCACCGTTTCCCACTTCCCCAAGTTCCCTTGCTGTGGATTGTGGCTTATTTGGGTATCCCAAAGGTGCCTTTTCAGGAGGCAACTGGACTTTCTTGTATTTCCTTTGAAGACGTTTCGCTGCTCATCCCAGAAGCTTCTTCAGCTCTAGTGGATGGTGGGGAATGGAAGGATTTATACTCCTTGCAGACAGCTGGTCATTTGCCTTCTTTTAGAGAGTCTTTAAGGTCACTTGGAGGTTCACCTGTGTCCTCAGGGTCACCTGAGTGGTGCAAATGGGTGTGAGGCCTTCTTGGCTGCAGGATGTTTACTGCCCTGGGTCCCTTCCTTGTTGGAGACAGACCCAAGGCTGTTGGGGAAAAGTCTATGTTGTCTGCATTTCAAACTGAAGCGCAAACGGTTCCTGGAGTCTGCAATGTTTTCTGGAAATCCATTTTGGGAGTATGCAAGGAATATAAATCCTTCCCTTCCCCACCATCCAGTCAGAGCTGAAGAAGCTTCTTGGATGAAAAAGCGAAACGTCTTCAAAGAAAAAACAAGGAAGTCCAGTTGCTTCTTGAAAAAACACCTTTGGGACAACCATGACCTGGATGATGGAGAATCTCTATAGGCTTATTTGGGTCTTTGTGTGGAGATACTCGGTCATAAAATGGCAACTTTGGTAGGAGAGCCTCTGATTCCCCACTCCCGCCCGTTTTCTTGGCTTCCAAGCTAAGGAGAACAAACAGAAGACCAGGGAACACAACAATCCATCCTAATTGTGAACCTCTGGTGAGCACTTCTACCATGGTGTCTTACAGCCTGGAGCAAATGAGCCACAGCAGGAGTAAAGACTATGTAGTCACCCCAAAGGGCAATGTTGGGTAGAAGATTAGTCTAGTGGGTGGGTCACAATTGCCTCTTCTGATGTGGCTGGTCCTCAACCTTAGATCAATCTCCATTGGAGCCGTCTGTTCTAGCTGCCCCTAGAAGAACGTTCTCCCCTCTGGAAGCCAACTCTTGAGGGCTGATCAGCTTTCTATCTCCTTATTTTTCATCCCTGCCCCCATACCTTTCTCCTTTCACACCAACCATCTCTGCAAGGGCTTTCCCTAGCCACCGCCACCACCTCCGTGAAGCCTCCAGAGATGCCACCTTCATCCTGCATTCTCCTCTCTGGAAGCCAACTCTTGAGGGTTGATCAGCTTTCTATCTCCTTATTTTTCATCCCTGCCCCCATACCTTTCTCCTTTCACACCAGCCATCTCTGCAAGGGCGTTCCCTATCCACTGCCACCACCTCCGCAAAGCGTCCATAGATGCCACCTTCATCCTGCGTTCTCCTCTCTGGAAGCCAACTCTTGAGGGTTGATCAGCTTTCTATCTCCTTATTTTTCATCCCTGCCCCCATACCTTTCTCCTTTCA
>NW_015389809.1:0-2306 GCF_001527695.2 Protobothrops mucrosquamatus | reverse complement strand
TAAACCGGTCGTAAGTCGAGGACTAAACCGGTCGTAAGTCGAGGACTACCCAACCGGTCGTAAGTCGAGGACTTTCCCTGCCCGGGAGCACCGCGCATGCGTGGTTCCGCCCCCTGCGCCGGCCGAGGCGTAGCTGGCAAGCGGCAGAGACGGAGCAGGCCGACCACCAGCTGGCCCAGCCCAAGGGAGGTAAGGCACCTGCCGGAAAAGGGGGGAAAAAATGGCGGACAAAAAAAATGGCGGACAGCCTTGCTTGGCGACCCCCGTGAAATGGTCGATCAACCCCAAATGGGGTCCCGACCCACAGGTTGAGAACCGCTGCTCTACCTAATGCTACACATCCTCACGGCCGCCAGACTGACCTATGCACAAAATTGGAGAAACAAAGAAATTCCTACTGAAGAAGAAAGTCTACAAAAAATTTTATCGTGTGCGGACATGGACAGGCTAACTATGGAACTAAAGGACAAGACAGAAACGGACTATTTTGGAATCTGGGACAAATTTTACTGCTGGTACGAGTCAAGAAGAACTGTTTGGGTTTTGAGTTAAAGTTTAAGTTTGTGGTATATAAAATTATATGTTAATATACAGAGAAATAAGCTCGAGATTGCATAATATTGTATTATATAGGGCAGTGGTGGCGAACCTATGGCACGGGTGCCAGAGGCGGCACTCGGAGCCCTCTCTATGGGCACACGTGCCGTTGCCCCAGCCTTGCCTCCCCCCATGACACCTTCCTCACCAGCAGCCCTCCTGGAGAAGGGTCGCCCCCGAGCGTGGCCCACGCAGAGCAATGCAGTCAAGGACATGGCAGCCAGGCAGCGTAGACAAGATTCTGCCCTCACGCCCCATCGTGTACAGTTGATGCTGCGGGGCATGGGCAGAGGTGATGCCATGGTGCTGCTGGGTGATCTGCGGTGGGCTCTGGAGGTGATGAGTGGCCCTGTGAGCAGTCGGGGTTGGGGCGGAGTAGGGACGGAGCGGGGTGGAGAGGGGGCGGGGCCAATTTTTGGGCACTCGGTCTCTAAAAGGTTTGCCATCACTGATATAGGGGAATATATGTATATATATATATAGAGAGAGAGAGATGTATATATGGAACTTTAAATATGATAAGGAACGAATTGTTAGGATTATATATACTGGAACGTCATGTCATGTCCTTTTTTGTTTTAATTGTTTTATTAATAAAAAAAACTTTTTTTTTTTTTAAAAAAAGAGAGGGATTCAATCAAGATCGCGGGAGGTACTAATACCGCTCTGTAAAGGCTTAGTAAGGCCACACCTAGAATTGCACACTTCTGTACGGCTGAAAACAGGACTGACCCTTTTTAGATGCCAGCCGGGCGGTCTCTCTGCCGCCGCCGCCGTCGATCCCGCGCCGAGCAGGGGGCTGGACTGGATGACCTCTACGGTCCCTTCCAGCTCCGATTTCATGAGGTCGGCGGGGGGAAATGTCAGGGAAGGTAAACAAGAGGCTTCTCCCTCGCTGCCTGGATCGGCGTCGCCTCCAAACCCCGGGCGAGGAGATTGTCCTTAATCTGCTCGGCCTCCGCAAAAGCCGCCAAGCGGCTCAGCCGGCATAGAAACGGTGATCCCTGCTGCCGGGCACAGCCGGGCCAGGGTGGGTGTATTGTGGGCAACGAGGCTTTACGGGGAGCAGAGGCTGCGTCTCTCCCCCTGCGGAGGATCCGGCCAGGCAGGTGTGCAAATCAAGTGATTAAACCAGCTCCTTTGGCTCCCAACCGCTATTAGTCGTGTCTCTCAGTTGGTGCCTGTCGGATAATATGGCACAATTTCTGGCGTTTTATAGAACGAGCATCAAATAAGATGCTTCCGGATAAAATTTAAGGGTTTTTTTTTTTTGTTTGGTCTGGCTCTGCCTACAACCTGCCTCCAGAAGCGGTGAAGGCTCCAACACTGGAAGTTTTTTAAGAAGAGACTGGACGGCCATTTGTCCGAAATAGTATATAGGATTTCCTGCCTGAGCAGGGGGTTGGACTAGAGGACCTCCAAGGTCCCTTCCAACTCTGTTATTGTGTTATTCTGTTACCAATCAAGGAGAGAAGCAACCTGACAGTGAGAACAATTAACCAGTGGAACCACCTGCCTCCAGAAGCGGTGAATGTTCCAACACTGGAAGTTTTTAAAGAAGAGACTGGACAGAAATTTGTCTGAAATGGTATATAGGGTTTCCTGCCTAGAACGAGCATCAAATAGATGCTTCCAGATAAAATTTAAGGGTTTTTTTTTGTTTGGTCTGGCTCTGCCTACAACCTGCCTCTAGAAGCTGTGAATGCTGC
>NW_015389808.1:82747-90179 GCF_001527695.2 Protobothrops mucrosquamatus | reverse complement strand
GGGTGGACACTAACCAAGGAGAGAAGCAACCTGGAACTAAGGAGAAACTTCCTGACAGTTAGAACAATTAATCATTGGAACTCCTTGCCTCCAGAAGCTGTGAATGCTCCATCACTGGAGGTTTTTAAGAAGAGATTGGACAATCATTTATCTGCAGTGGTATAGGGCAGGGGTAGGCAACCTTGGCTCTTTTATGACTCGTGGACTTCAACTCCCAGAATTCCTGAGCCAGCCATGCTGAGGGGAAAGGGAGAGGTTTCCAAGCTGAGCCAGGCTGGCTCAGGAATTCTGGGAGTTGAAGTCCACGAGTCATAAAAGAGCCCAGGTTGAGAGAGATTGGACAGCCATTTGTCTGAAATGCTGTAGGGTTTCCTGCCTGAGCAGGGGGTTGGCCTAGATGACCTCCAAGGTCCCTACCAAGTCTTTGGTTCGGATACAACCAGCACAGAGCAATTTGGCAATTGATTCCAAGTTTCTTGAGAATATCTGAGTTGTGGACGGCTGAATCAGGACCTCACAGGTTAATGCCCGGCGTTAAAAGTTGAATCCAGAAACAGACTGGCATCAGTTCTGGTTGCTTGTGTTACATTCTGGGGGGGGGGGGTCGGCAAATGTCCTTCTTTCCCCCCCCCTTCCTTTTCTCTTCTCCTGCTTTCCGATCAGGTTCCAGAGTTAACCACGCGTGAAAAATCTTCCACAATGGACATTCCTTCCTGGGCCAACTCCGTCCGAGCCATTTTTTTTCTCGCTGGCCAGACGCTGTGGCTTTTGGGGCCTGGGAAAAACAGATGTCCAAAAGGAGGTTTGGGTTAGGTGGTTGTCTGGATGCCAAAATGAGGGTCGAAGCGCCAACAAGTTGCACACACAACAGATAGTCCTTGACTGAACGGCCAAAAATTGGGACTTTTTTCTTTCTTTTTTTTTCCCCGTAAAGTTTTTATTAATTTTTTGTCCATACAATTCAATAGAATTTATTCAACCAAACGTGTTGTTCGAGTTTATCATCCGTTAATAAAAATGTAATCCCTAATCCTTTCTTCTTTTCTCCAGCCGTTGATAAAACAAGTCCCAAGTTTGAAAGTAATCTGTTTCTTCTTTTTCTTTCAACCTCCTAGTGCAGGGGTAGGCAACCTTGGCTTTTTTATGACTCATGGACTTCAACTCCCAGAATTCCTGTGCCAGCATGTTTATGTTTATGTTTATTTAAATTTGTATACCGCCCTATCTCCCTTACGGGACTCAGGGCGGTGAACAGGCGATAATAAAAATCACAATAAATATCTATTCTAAAACCAGATTATGAGGGAGCATGAGGGAAACTTTGGCCCCCTCATGACTGGTGGACTCCAACTCCCAGAATTCCTCAGCCAGCATGGGGGAACTATGGTCCCTTCATGACTCGTGGACTTCAACTCCCAGAATTCCTCAGCCAGCATGGGGGAACTATGGCCCCTTCATGACTGGTGGACTCCAACTCCCAGAATTCCTCAGCCAGCATGGGGGAACTATGGCCCCTTCATGACTCGCGGACTTCAACTCCCAGAATTCCTCAGCCAGCATGGGGGAACTATGGCCCCCTCATGACTTGTGGACTTCAACTCCCAGAATTCCTGAGCCAGCATGGGGAACTATGGCCCCCTCATGACTGGTGGACTCCAACTCCCAGAATTCCTCAGCCAGCATGAGGGAACTATGGCCCCTTCATGATTGGTGGACTCCAACTCCCAGAATTCCTGAGCCAGCATGGGGGAACTATGGCCCCCTCATGACTCGTGGACTTCAAGTCCCAGCTTGGAAACCTCTCCCTTTCCCCTCAGCATGGCTGGCCCAGGAATTCTGGGAGTTGAAGTCCACAAGTCATAAAATAACCAAGGTTGCCTACCCCTATCTAGTGAGTCTGTCCATTTCCGTAACATTCTAGTTTTTTTTAATTATTTCTTTCTCTGGTGGTATTTCTTCATTATCACTTGTAAAATCAAGTATAGGCTTTGTTTATCCATCTTTTCTGGCATCATACCTAGTTAAAAAAAAGTTCAGGTTTAAAATCTACAGGCTTTCCCAACATCTTTTCTAGCCAAGTATGTATTTTTTCCAGTATCTCTTTGCTTTAACACATGTCCACCGTACGTGATAACAAGTGCCTGACTTGTGTTTACATTTCCAATGTCTATCTGACGTATTTTTAAACCTTTTTGCTAACCTTGTTGGTGGCGAGTGCCATCTATACAACATTTTATATAGGTTTTAATAATAATAATAATAATAATAATAATAATAATAATAATAATAATAATAATAATAATAATAATAAAGTTGGAAGGGACCTCGGAGGTCATCTAGTCCAACCCCCTGCTCAGGCAGGAAACCCTATACCATTTCAGACAAATGGCTGTCCAGTCTCTTCTTAAAAACTTCCAGTGTTGGAGCATTCACCGCTTCTGGAGGCAGGTTGTTCCACTGGTTAATTGTTCTAACCGTCAGGAAGTTTCTCCTTAGTTCTAGCTTGCTTCTCTCCTTGATTAGTTTCCATCCGCTGCTTCTTGTCCTGCCTTCAGGTGCTTTGGAGAATAGCTTGACTCCCTCTTCTTTGGGGCAGCCCCTGAGATACTGGAAGACTGCTATCCTGTCCCCCCTCGTCCTTCTCTTCATTAAACTAGATATCCCCAATTCCAGCAGCCGTTCCTTATATGTTTTAGCCTCCAGTCTCTTGATCATCTTGGTTGCTCTTCTCTAGACAGAGGGAGGGAGGGAGGGTGGAAAGAGGGAGGGAAGGAAGGAAGGAAGGAAGGAAGGAAGGAAGGAAGGAAGGAAGGAAGGATGTGGTGGAGATGGGAAAAGAAAGGAAGGGATGGACGGAGGGAGGGAGGGAGGGTGGAAGGAAGGAAAGAAGGAAAGAGGGATGTGGAGAGGGGGAAAGGAAGGAGGGAAAGAAGGGAGGGAGGGAGGAGGGAAGGAAGGAAGAAAGGAAGGAAAGAGGGATGTGGTGGAGAGGGGAAAAGGAAGGAGGGAAAGAAGGGAGGGAGGGAGGAGGGAAGGAAGGAAGAAAGGAAGGAAAGAGGGATGTGGTGGAGAGGGGAAAAGGAAGGAGGGAAAGAAGGGAGGAGACATATCCACAGGAGGAAGACGGGCACATCCAATCTCCCAGGCCTCTTGACGTCATTCAAGCGATGCCCTCATGATAGAATTGATGTCACCCCGACTCCCACCTGCTTCCTGGGGTCCAGCACCCCCAGAACCATGGATCCTGCAGTCCAGATTCCGACCAGCTCTCCCCCTCTCTAACCACTGGGGGGGGATTCATCGGGGATGGGAAAGCCCAGCAGCTGCCCTTAAGCCCCCTCCCCGTCCTCTAGAGCGCCAGGCTGGGGCTCCCCTCATTTTTCCGCCTTGGCAGGCGCCAGTTCCCCCCCCCAGGGCCCGGCCCCCCTCTTTCCTCCCCCTGTCTCACCCCCTCCCTGCCCGAGATGCCCGCTGGCGTGCCAGGATGGCCTTGGCAAGGACGGGCGGCCAATCTGGGACCGTCACACCAGGCCAGGACAAAAGTGGGGGAAAGTCTTTGGAAACTTGGGGAAAACGGCCAACGAGGCTTTTGGGGGGGTTTTTTTTTTGTTTCTCTGCTGGAGTTGCACATTCCCCCCTTCCCCCCCCCGTAATCTTTGCATCTGACTGCATAATTAACTTCCCCGAAAGTAACACATCCTCCCTCCATCCCTTCCTTCCTTTTCCATCTCTACCACATCCCTCTTTCCTTCCTTCCTTCCTTCCTTCCTTCCTTCCTTCCTTCTTTTCTTCCTTCCACCCTCCCTCCCTCCGTCCATCCCTTCCTTCCTTTTCCCATTTTCACCACATCCCTCTTTCCTTCTTTCCTTCCTTCCTTCCACCCTCCCTCCCTCCGTCCATCCCTTTCTTCCTTTTCCCATTTCCACCACATCCCTCTTTCCTTCTTTCCTTCTTTCCTTCCACCCTCCCTCCCTCCATCCATCCCTTTCTTCCTTTTCCCATCTCCGCCACATCCCTCTTTTTTCCTTCCTTCCTTCCTTTCCTTCCTTCCTTCCTTCCACCCTCCCTCCGTCCATCCCTTCCTTCCTTTTACCATTTCCACCACATCCCTCTTTCCTTCCTTCCTTCCTTCCTTCCTTCCTTTTCCCATCTCCATCACATCCCTCTTTCCTTCCTTCCTTCCTTCCTTCCTTCCTTCCTTCCTTCCTTCCTTCCNCATTTTCACCACATCCCTCTTTCCTTCTTTCCTTCCTTCCTTCCACCCTCCCTCCCTCCGTCCATCCCTTTCTTCCTTTTCCCATTTCCACCACATCCCTCTTTCCTTCTTTCCTTCCTTCCTTCCACCCTCCCTCCCTCCATCCATCCCTTTCTTCCTTTTCCCATCTCCGCCACATCCCTCTTTTTTCCTTCCTTCCTTCCTTTCCTTCCTTCCTTCCTTCCTTCCACCCTCCCTCCGTCCATCCCTTCCTTCCTTTTACCATTTCCACCACATCCCTCTTTCCTTCCTTCCTTCCTTCCTTCCTTCCTTTTCCCATCTCCATCACATCCCTCTTTCCTTCCTTCCTTCCTTCCTTCCTTCCTTCCTTCCTTCCTTCCTTCCTTCCTTCCTTCTTCCCTCTGTCCATCCCTTCCTTCCTTTTCCCATCACCACATCCCTCTTTCCTTCCTTCCTTCCTTCCTTCCTTCCTTCCACCCTCCCTCCATCCATCCATCCCTTCCTTCCTTTTCCCATCTCCACCACATCCCTCCCTCCTTCCTTCCTTCCTTCCTTCCCTGCTTTTTTTGCTCATCATCCAAGGCGGCTGGATTTGCACATTCCCCCCCCCGTAATATTTGCATCTGAATACATAATTAATTTCCCCGAAAGTAACACATCCTCCCCGTCATATTTGCCTTGCCGTAAAACGGTCTTGGGAGACTTTATTATAATTCTCGCCAGGGAAAAGGGAACGAGGGGAAAAAAAACTCAGCTTCAAAGGCTTTTGCATTGCTTTTGAATCGTGTATGAACTTTGTTTGATAAATATTCCTGGGGGGGGGGAGGCCTGTACGCAGTTCCCGGTTTCCAGGGAACCCTTTGGCTGCAAGACGCCCGTTGGAAAAAAAACAGCAATTAACACTGTGTGAAATCAGACACAAAAGGCCCAAAGTGGGGGGAAAAAACTGGAAACGTCCCGGTTAAAACGTCTCTGGAGATGCTCCGTCATCCAGGCCCCTGGTTGTCCCAAAGGTGCTTTTTTCAGGAGGCAACTGGACTTTCTTGTTTTTCTTTGAAGACGTTTCGCTTCTCCTCCCAGAAGCTTCTTCAGCTCTGACTGGACGGTGGGGGGAATGAAAGGATTTATACTCCTTGCAGACAGCTGGTCATTTGCCTTCTTTTGGAGAGCCGTTGAGGCCACTTGGAGGTTTATCTGTGTCCTCAGGGTCACCTGAGTGGTGCAGCCCTCCCTCAACAGAGGGGGAGGGACACGACATCATCCATCTCCAGTCTACAACAGAGTCCTTTCAAGTAGTTCCAAGAAGGCTCCACACCCATTTGCACCACTGGGGTGACCTTGAGGACACAGACAAACTTCCAAGTGGCCTCAACGACTCTCTAAAATGGAGGCAAATGACCGGCTGTCTGCAAGGAGTATAAATCCTTCCATAGATAGATAAGAGAGAGAGAGAGAGAGAGAGAGAGAGAGAGAGAGAGAGAGAGAGAGAGAGAGAGGGGATAGATAGATAGATAGATAGATAGATAGATAGATAGATAGATAGATAGATAGACAGACAGACAGACAGACAGACAGACAGACAGACAGACAGACAGACAGACAGACAGGTAGGTAGGTAGGTAGATGATAGACAGACAATAGATAAAATATGGATGGATGGATAGGTAGGTAGGTAGATAGGTAGATAGGTAGATGATAGACAGACAGTAGATAAAATATGGATGGATGGATGGATGGATGGATGGATAGGTAGGTAGGTAGGTAGGTAGATAGATAGACAGACAATAGATAAAATATGGATGGATGGATGGATGGATGGATGAATGGATAGATAGATAGGTAGGTAGGTAGGTAGGTAGATAGATAGGTAGATAGGTAGATGATAGACAGACAATAGATAAAATGATGGATGGATGGATGGATAGGTAGGTAGGTAGGTAGGTAGATAGGTAGATGATAGACACAATAGATAATATATGGATGGATGGATGGGTAGATAGGTAGGTAGGTAGGTAGGTAGGTAGATGATAGACAGACAATAGATAAAATATGGATGGATGGATGGATGGATGGATGGATAGATAGATAGATAGATAGATAGATAGATAGATAGATAGATAGGTAGGTAGGTAGGTAGGTAGGTAGGTAGATAGATAGGTAGATGATAGACAGACAATAGATAAAATGACGGATGGATGGATAGGTAGGTAGGTAGGTAGGTAGGTAGATAGGTAGATGATAGACACAATAGATAATATATGGATGGATGAATGGGTAGATAGGTAGGTAGGTATAGGTAGGTAGGTAGATAGGTAGATGATAGACACAATAGATAATATATGGATGGATGGATGGATGGGTAGATAGATAGGTAGGTAGGTAGATAGGTAGGTAGATGATAGACAGACAATAGATAAAATATGGATGGATGGATGGATGGATGGATGGATGGATGGATGGATGGATGGATGGATGGACGGACGACATAGAATAGATAGGGAAGATAGATAGATAGATAGATAGATAGATAGATAGATAGATAGATAGATAGACAGACAGACAGACAGACAGACAGACAGACAGACAGACAGTATGTCTGTTGCAATTATATGCCGCTTGCAAAGCAGCCAAAATTTGATTCAGTGACTGTGGGGATGCTGTGACAGTCGTAGGTTTGAGTCCATTTTTTTCAGTGTCATTTAAAGGTCTAACGGTAGGTAGGTAGATGATAGACAGACAATAGATAAAATATGGATGGATGGATGGATGGATGGAGAGAGAGAGAGAGAGAGAAAGAGAGAGAGAGAGAGAGAGAGAGAGAGAGAGAGAGAGAGAGAGAGAGAGAGAGAGATGTCTCACTTAGCTGTAGAAATTTTGGGCTCACCTGTGGTCGTAAGCTGAGGACTCACTATATTAGATACTATTGCCATCTTGACTTACAGGTAATACTCAATTTACAACAATTGAGCCCAACATTTCTGTTGTTAAGTGAGACATTTGTTTTTTTTTTTTTTTTCCAACAAAATTTTTTATTAATTTTATTTTACATGGTGGCTAGGCCATCAATTAATCAAAACAAAATCATATTTAAACAATCCAAATTATTTCAATATAATTAACTCAGTTATACATATTCATATACATATGAATAATCTATTATTATTCTAATATATCCTACTTCTTAAGTCAATACAAGTAACTCTATTTCAATACTCC
>NW_015389808.1:74249-82155 GCF_001527695.2 Protobothrops mucrosquamatus | reverse complement strand
AATATAAGCTAATATAGTCTATCTAAATATAACCAATCCATCTTCCCCAATCTCTTCATCATACAAGAAACTGTGCCATATCTTCAATTTATCAATTATATGTAATATATTCCATCACCCCTGCAATTGTATATAATATACCATCACCCCTTCAATTAAAATCATAGTCAGATATTTGTGATCTTTTACAATAGTAAACATTACAAAATACTCTTAAAAAAAAAAGCAATAATATCCCCCAACTGCTTTCCCTGAAGTGCAATACCACAATTTTCCATTTCTATAAGTATTAAAATTGCATCCCAAAGTCACAGTTAAGTCCATCACTGCCTCTTCTCTATATCCTTGTAAATTTTCTTTAATTGTTTCCGATCACCATAATTTTCCATTTCTATAAGTATTCTTGTAAATTTTCTTTAGTTGTTTCCAGTCCAGTTTCCGCATTTACAGCTATTTCTTCCACTTTTCCCTCCTTCCAAAAAGAACAGTAATATCCCCCAACTGCTTCCCCTGAAATGCAATACCACAATTTTCCATTTCTATAAGTATTAAAATTGCATCCCAAAGTCACAGTTAAGTCCATCACTACCTCTTCTCTGTCTCCTTATAAATTTTCTTTAATTGTTTCCAATCGCCATAATTTTCCATTTCTATAAGTATTCTTGTAGATTTTAATTGTTTCCAATCCAGTTTCCGCTTTTACAACTATTTCTCCACTTCTCCCTCCTTCCAGAAAGAGCAATAATATCCCCCAACTGCTTCCCTTGAAGTGCAATACCATAATTTTCCATTTCTATAACTATTAAGATTGCATCCCAAAGTCACAGCTAGATCCATCACTGCTTTGCTCTGTATCCTTGTAGATTTTCTTTAGTTGCTTCCAATCCAGTTTCCACTTTTACAGCTGTTCCACTTCTCCCTCCTTCCAGAGAGAGCAATAATATCCTCCAACTGCTTCCCTTGAAGTGCAATACCATAATTTTCCATTTCTATAAGTATTAAATTGCATCCCAAAGTCACAGCTGAGTCCATCATTGCCTCTTCTCTATATCTTTATAGACTGTTGAAGATCTTTAAACAAAGCGGAAGTTCCATTAAACAAAACCAATTTTCAAACTTCTTTAATCCAAGCCTCGAAGAAAGAAAAAAAAGAGGGGGGGAAATCCAAAATCCCAATCCAAAATTCTCTCCGTTAAAAGAAAAAAATAATCACCAAAACTTTCCATAAATCCAAAGAAGAAATATATCAAAGTTACAACCTTGAGCCAAGGGGTAACAATTTCCCTCTTCATTCAACGCTGCAGGAAAGTGAAAGTTAAAAAGAAAAGTCACTCTCATCTTTAAAAAAAAACGGCAAACCGCAGCCATTTTTTCCCTCATTTCAACTTAACTTAAAAGAAGATGTTAATAAGTTGAGTTAAAGTCTTAAGTTACTCAAGTCCAGTTTCCTCTAGTCAGTTCCGTCTGGATATTATTTACTCACAGTTTTCTATAATTCACAGAAGTGGAGGCAACGACTGGCTTTGTTCCCAAAGAAAAAAGGGAACAAAGGCACTTGGGAGGCGGAGATTTCCCGGACTCCGGAGGAGTACCCAATTTCGCTCTCCCGAAATAAAGGGAGAGCTTTGGGACTCTACTCCTATCCAGGAATACTCACCTCGACCCCTTCTCCCGGGGCACAAGGTTCCAAGCCGCTGAACAGCTGCTGGACGCTGTTCATGCTGGCTCTGACGCCTTCCCAAGAGGACGGCTCCGAAAAGAGCCGCCATCGGCGCGCCGTCCCACCGGAAGTTCCGTTAAGTGAGACATTTGTTAAGCGAGTTTTGTCCCATTTTGCGACCTGTCTTCTCACCGTTATTAAGCGGACCCGCGCAGTTGATCAGTTAGCAATGCGACCGTTAAGCGAATCGGGCTTCCCCCATTGACTTTGCTGGTTGGAAGGTCGCAAACGGAGATCAGATGCCGCAAACCGTCGTAAGTACGAGTCAGTTTCCAAGCCTCCGTATTTTGATCACGTGACCGGGGGGAAGGCCGCAAACGGTCGGTAAGTGTGGGAAACGCTCCCGGGTGACTTTTTTTCAGCGGCATTGTCTCTTGGAAGGGTCCCTAAACGGACCGTTATAAGTCGAGGACTGTCTTTATTGATAAAGTAAGGAAACTGGAATTAAACATCAAGTGAATAAATCCATTTATATCCCGTCTGACTCTCCGAGACGTTGGAGGGGAGGGCACATAAAACGCAAGACCCCGACCCACTGCCTGCTTTGCCCCCTCCCAGCCCCCCCACCCTATTTCCATCAAGAATTTATTTCCCCATATTTAAAATGATGTTAATATTATAGTACTTAATAATTGTATATTTGTTTTAAAAGAGAGTTAAAGGAAGTTATAGATTTGTTAGATTAATAGTTGATTAATGTTAGTTAGATTATGATTATTTTATTGTTAATCCTGTNTTCCCATCTCCACCACATCCCTCCCTCCTTCCTTCCTTCCTTCCTTCCCTGCTTTTTTTGCTCATCATCCAAGGCGGCTGGATTTGCACATTCCCCCCCCCCCCGTAATATTTGCATCTGAATACATAATTAATTTCCCCGAAAGTAACACATCCTCCCTGTCATATTTGCCTTGCTGTAAAACGGTCTTGGGAGACTTTATTATAATTATCGCCAGGGAAAAGGGAACGAGGGGGAAAAAAACTCAGCTTCAAAGGCCTTGCTTTTGAATCGTGTATGAACTTTGTTTGATAAATATTCCTGGGGTGGGGAGGGCTGCACGCAGCTCCCGGTTTCCAGGGAACCCTTTGGCTGCAAGACGCCCGTTGGAAAAAAAAAACAGCAATTAACACTGTGTGAAATCAGACACAAAAGGCCCAAAGTGGGGGAAAAAAACTGGAAACGTCCCGGTTAAAACGTCTCTGGAGATGCTCCATCATCCAGGCCCCTGGTTGCCCCAAAGGTGCTTTTTTCAGGAGGCAACTGGACTTTCTTGTTTTTCCTTTGAAGAGGTTTCGCTTCTCCTCCCAGAAGCTTCTTCAGCTCTGACTGGATGGTGGGGAATAGAAGGATTTATACTCCTTGCAGACAGCTGGTCATTTGCATTCTTTTGGAGAGTCATTGAGGCCACATGGAGGTTTATCTGTGTCCTCAGGGTCTCCTGAGTGGTGCAGCCCTCCCTCAACAGAGGGGGAGAGACACGACATCATCCATCTCCAGTCTACAACACGGTCCTTTCAAGTAGTTCCAAGAAGGCTCCACACCCATTTGCACCACTCGGGTGACTTTGAGGACACAGACAAACTTCCAAGTGGCCTCAACGACTCTCTAAAAAGGAGGCAAATGACCGGTTGTCTGCAAGGAGTATAAATCCTTCCATAGATAGATGAGAGAGAGAGAGAGAGAGAGAGAGAGAGAGAGAGAGAGAGAGAGAGAGAGGGAGAGAGAGAGAGAGGTAGATGATAGACAGACAATAGATAAAATATGGATGGATGGATAGATGGATAGGTAGGTAGGTAGATAGATGATAGACACAATAGATAATAGATGGATGGATGGATAGATGGATAGATAGGTAGGTAGGTAGGTAGATAGGTAGATGATAGACAGACAGTAGATAAAATATGGATGGATGGATGGATAGGTAGGTAGGTAGGTAGATAGATGATAAACAGACAATAGATAAAATATGGATGGATGGATGGATGGATGGATGAATGGATGGATAGATAGATAGATAGATAGATAGATAGATAGGTAGGCAGGTAGGTAGGTAGGTAGGTAGGTAGATAGGTAGATGATAGACAAACAATAGATAAAATATGGATGGATGGATGGATGGATGGATGGATGGATGGATGGATGGATAGATAGATAGATAGGTAGGTAGGTAGATAGGTAGATAGGTAGATAGGTAGATGATAGACAGACAATAGATAAAATATGGATGGATGGATAGATAGGTAGGTAGATAAGTAGATAGGTAGATAGGTAGATGATAGACAGACAATAGATAAAATGATGGATGGATGGATGGATAGGTAGGTAGGTAGATAGGTAGATAGGTAGATGATAGACACAATAGATAATATATGGATGCATGGGTAGATAGGTAGGTAAGTATAGGTAGGTAGGTAGATAGATAGGTAGATAGGTAGATGATAGACAGACAATAGATAAAATATGGATGGATGGATGGATGGATGGATGGATGGATAGGTAGGTAGATAGGTAGATGATAGACAGACAATAGATAAAATATGGATGGATAGATGGAAGGAGAGAGAGAGAGAGAGAGAGAGAGAGAGAGAGAGAGAGAGAGAGAGATGTCTCACTTAGCTGTAGAAATTTTGGGCTCACCTGTGGTCGTAAGCCGAGGACTCACTATATTAGATACAATTGCCATTTTGACTTACAGGTAATACTCAATTTACAACAATTGAGCCCAACATTTCTGTTGTTAAGTGAGACATTTGTTAAGCGAGTTTTGCCCCATTTTGCGACCTGTCTTCTCACCGTTATTAAGCGGACCCCCGCAGTTGATCAGTTAGCAACACGACCGTTAAGCGAATCGGGCTTCCCCCATTGATTTTGCTGGTCAGAAGGTCGCAAAAGGAGATCAGATGCCGCAAACCGTCGTAAGTACGAGTCAGTTTCCAAGTCGCCGAATTTTGATCACGTGACCGGGGGGAGGCCGCAAACGGTCGTTAAGTGTGGGAAACGCTCCCGGGTGACTTGTTTTCCAGCGTTGTCGTCACTTGGAAGGGTCACTAAACGGACCGTTATAAGTCGAGGACTATCTTTATTGATAAAGTAAGGAAACTGGGATTAAACATCAAGTGAATAAATCCATTTACATCCCATCTGACTCTCCGAGACGTTGGAGGGGAGGGCACATAAAACGCAAGACCCCGACCCACGGCCTGCTTTGCCCCCTCCCAGCCCCCCACCCTATTTCCATCAAGAATTTATTTCCCCATATTTAAAATTATGTTAATATTGTAGTACTTAATAATTGTATATTTGTTTTAAAAGAGAGTTAAAGGAAGTTATAGATTTGTTAGATTAATAGTTGATTAATGTTAGTTAGATTATGATTATTTTATTGTTAATCCTGTGATTGGCTCTGGGAAGTGAGGGGGGGGAGGAATGGAGGGTTGGGTTTGGGGGGAGGGGGGGGTTTATATTGTAAAATTTTATAAAATTTTCAATTAAAAAAAAAAAAAAAGAATTTATTTCCCCAAAGAAATTTATTTCCCTCGCCGTCATCTTTTTTTCCCGCAGCTGCTTTTCCGTTTAGACCCAGCGGGAAAAACTCCCGCACGTTTGATCAAGGCAGGTAGCAGCTTCCTGTGACAATCAAAGCCCCCTCCTCACTTTCCAGCCGAGCGCCCCCCCCCAGATTTTTCAGCGGCTTTAAAAGATTTATGGGGAGCAGCCGGTGACAGCCCCCCCCCGTGTGCCAGGGGAGGGGGCTGGCTCCATTTCCTTCTGATGGGAAAATTAATTATTCACCATCCCCAGGATGAGAAAGCCAGGTGGGGAGTGGGGGGGGGGCTGGCAAAGCAACCTGGGAAGGAAAGGGAGGGGGGCGTCCTTGGGGAAGGGCAGATGGGGGGGGTCTCCCACAATTTTTTAAAACTGGAGAGGATCCCTGAAGTTTAAGAAAACACTGCTGGGGGGGGGCTGGCCTGGAATTCTGGGAGTTGAAGTCCATAGGTGCTGACCAGGGAATTCTGGGAGGTGGTCCACAGATGCTGGCCTTGGAATTCTGGGAGTTGAAGTCCACAAGTGCTGGCCTGAGAATTCTGGAAGTCCACAAGTGCTGGCCTGGGAATTCTGGGAGTTGAAGTCCACAGATGCTGGCCTGGGAATTCTGGGAGTTGAAGTCCACAGATGCTGGCCTGGGAATTCTGGGAGTTGAAGTCCACAGGTGCCGACTAGGGAATTCTGGGAGGTGGTCCACAGATGCTGGCCTGGGAATTCTGGGAGTTGAAGTCCACAGGTGGTAGCTGAAGAATTCAGGAGCTGAAGTTCATTTCCTAGCTATGGGATTCTGGGAAGTAGACTCAACTACTTCATGGGTAGGGAACTCTGGGAATTGAAGTCCACATATCCTTTTGTGGAATTCTGGGAGTTGAGGTTTACAGATGCTAGCCAGGGAATTGTGGGAGTTAAAGTCTGCTTCCTAGCTAGGGAATTCTGGGTATTCAAATAACAACAACAACAACAACAACAACAACAATAATAATAATAATAATAATAATAATAATAATAATAATAATAATAATAATAAAGTTGGAAGGGACCTTGGAGGTCATCTAGTCCAACTGCCTGCTCAGTCAGGAAACCCTATACCATTTCGGACAAATGGCTGTTTTTCCCAATTTTTAGTTTCCCATAAATATTTAAATTTAACATTTCATAAGTTTCCAAATTTTAAATAACCCCCAATTCCCTTTATCACAATTCATCCCTGAATCTTACACCAGCTGGTTGATCATACGGTAAAATATTCTTATTTTCTGGTAATTTCCAAATATCTTAAATTTAATAACCCAAATTCCTCTTTATTTCAACATTTAATACTTCCTCTTTTTTCTCTCAGTATCTGCTACCTTATATTTAAGCTAATAATTTTGAGTATTACCGTTAAATCAAAACGTATTTGTTACATTCATCAATACGTTTCTAGTTGACGTATATTTTAATTGCCCGCTCGAGCATCTTTTAATTACATCCCAGCCCAACATGCTGTTCTCTTTCGGGGTGAGGCTGCCACAATGAGTAGAACACAAGGACGTTGAAGCAAAAAGACCAAAGGGATTGTAGATAATGCTTGTTTACTCCCACGCCATTCACGATATCGTTCGGTATCATTTTAACCTTGCCGACAGACGTTTCTGCAGTGTGTGTGTGTGTGTGTGTGTGCGCGCGTTTGTGTCACAATCTTCAAGAAGGCAGGCGCACCTTTGCAGTTGTCGTCTTGCCCTTTTCCCACTGCTCTCTCCACGCAGACGCCCCTTTCTTTTCAACCCTTTCTCTCTCTCTCTTTTTCCCATGTGTAATCAGAGCTGGAAGGGATCTTGGAGGTCTTCTAGTCCACCCCACTACTCAAGCAGGAGATCCTAGACCTGTGGTCCCCAATCCCTGGACTACAGCCCCACTGCTGGGCCGTAGCCGGTTCAAAACCGGTGTGGGAAGTCAGCCCCCCTCCCCCCAGAGAAGGAAATATTAAAAGGGCAGAAAAATATATTTCCTCAAAGGATCTTAAAGAGGCAGAAAAGCATGCTCAGTTTTTTTCTTAATAGCCCCAAGTCTCCCTCCCCCGAGCAGAAACCAGCTCTGTAGAAATGCAGATGTGATAATCCATTCAGGAAGGTTGGAGCCCTCCAGCTAGAAGCTTAGGAAGACAAAGACACCTAAAATCTACATATCCCACCCAAACTCTAAGACAGGACATAATAGGATTAACCCACAGATGCCAAAGAGGCACACTCAGACTCAGGTCAAAATACATGACACAGGAAATACAAAGCCTCAAACAGGAACAGGAAACAACCTCAAGAGCCCCAGAGGGTATAAAAACCCACCCCATACATGTAATAATAATAAAGCTGGAAGGGACCTTGGAGGTCATCTGGTCCAACCCCCTGCTCAGGCAGGAAACCCTATACCATTTCGGACAAATGGCTGTCCGGTCTCTTCTTAAAAACTTCCAGTGTTGGAGCATTCACAGATTCTGGAGGCAGGTGGTTCCACTGGTTAATTGTTCTAACTGTCAGGAAGTTTCTCCTTAGTTCTAGGTTGCTTCTCTCCTTGGTTAGTTTCCATCCGTTGCTTCTTGTCCTTCCCTCTGGTGCTTTGGAGAATAGCCTGACTCCCTCTTCTTTGGGGCAGCCCCTGAGATA
>NW_015389808.1:45176-73618 GCF_001527695.2 Protobothrops mucrosquamatus | reverse complement strand
AAACTTCCAGTGTTGGAGCATTCACAGATTCTGGAGGCAGGTGGTTCCACTGGTTAATTGTTCTAACTGTCAGGAAGTTTCTCCTTAGTTCTAGGTTGCTTCTCTCCTTGGTTAGTTTCCATCCGTTGCTTCTTGTCCTTCCCTCTGGTGCTTTGGAGAATAGCCTGACTCCCTCTTCTTTGGGGCAGCCCCTGAGATACTGGAATACTGCTATCATGTCCCCCCTCATCCTTCTCTTTGTTAAACTAGACATGCCCAATTCCAGCAACTGTTCCTTATATGTTTTAGCCTCCAGTCCCCTGATCTTCTTTTGTTGTTCTTCTCTACACTCTTTCTAGAGTCTCAACATCTTTTTTACATCGTGGTGACCAAAACTGGATGCAGTATTCCAAGTGTGGCCTTACCAAGGCCTTGTAAAGTGGTATTAACACTTCACGTGATCTTGATTCTATCCCTCTGTTAATGCAGCCCAGCACTGTGTTGGCTTTTTTGGCAGCTGCAGCACACGGCTGGCTCATATTTAGGTGATTGTCCACTAGGACTCTGAGGTCCCTCTCACAGTTACTACTATTGAGCAAGGTACCCCCTATATTATACCTGTACATTTGGTTATACATGTGATCTTTTCTCTTTTCTTCCAGAGCCATCTTTCTGTCTGGCTCTCCTCTCCAATAAACTGCAACTTTCTTTCTAAAGCAGTCGCCATGTTGTTTATTCCCGGCTTGGACTGAACCACGATGCAGACTTTTCCTTCAACACCGTGCTGTGGGAGAAATGCGCAAACGTGCGTGAAGCTCCAGCCGCGTGAGCAGAGCGCACTCGTGTTCGTATGTGAAGTTCCATTTGTGTGAATGGAGCTTCATGTGTGAGCGCCTGCCAATCACACAAGTGGAGCTTCATGCACGAGCACAAGCGCCCTCTGCTCACGGGCCTGACACTCACACACACACACACCACCCATGCTGGGCTGGGCTGCCGACCTGGAAAGTTTGGAGATGACTGCCCTATACAATTTGAGACAAATGGCTGTCCACTCTCTTCTTAAAAACCTCGATGCAGCACCCACAACGTCTGGTGGCAAGCTGTCCCACTGGTTAATTGTTCTCCCTGTTTGAGCCTTCCAGCTAGGAACTGAAGAAATTAGGAAGACCCCTAAAATCTACATACCCCCACCCAAATTCCAAGGACAGGATATGACCTTTGGGACATAATAGGATTAACCCACCACCATCAGAATACCAGAAAGGCACACTCAGACTCAGGTCAAAGTTCATGCCACAGGAACAACTCCAAACAAAAAGCCCAAGAAGGTATAAAAACCCACCACTCCCTACTACATGTGGTCAGTTTTTTCCAGAGCCATCTTTCTGTCTGGCTCTCCTCTTCAATAAACTGCAACCTTCTTTCTAAAGCAGTCTCCATTTTGATTATTCCCAGCTTGGACTGGACCCCGATGAAGATGTTTCTTTCGTCCGTTTCCGTCCGTTGCTTCTTGTCCTGCCTTCTGGTGCTTTGGAAAATAAATTGACTCCCTCCTCCTTGTGGCAGCCCCTCAAATATTGGAATACTGCTATCATGTCCCCCCTATTTCTTCTTTTCTCTAGACTGGCCAAACCCAAATCCTGCAGCCGTTCTTTGTATGTTTTAGTCTCCAGACCTTTAATCATCTTGGTTGCTCTTCTCTGCACTTTTTCCAAAGTCTCAACATCTTTTTTTGTAATGCGGTGACCCAAAATGGATGCAGTATTCCAGCTGCGGCCTTACTAAGGCTTTATAAAGCGGTACTAATACTTCGTGTGATCTTGATTCTATGCCTCTGTTTATACAACCCAGGATTGTATTGGCTTTATTAGCTGCTGCTGCACACAGCTGGCTCATGTTTAAGTTTAAGCACACCGTTTAAACAATTCAGCAATGTTTAAGCACACTGCCGGCTCATGAAGTTCAACGCAAATTCAGGATGCTATTAAATATCCTTTTTTCCCCAGACCCTCCAGTTTTTTCTTGCATGTTGAGCTCTGCAACACCACCCTCCTTGGTTAGGAGACTTAAGACAGTGTGTAATTTAACAACTCAGCGTCAAGGAAAGCCACAATAAGCAGGGGGTATAATACAGATTTTGCGTGGTCCGTGAAGCAACACAATATGATATTAAGAGCTCAGCTGCAGCTTTCTGTTCCCCAAGTTTACTTTTTTGCATTTTTTCCAGCCGAGATTCAAATTTAGTGGTTAAGGAGCATGTTTAATCCTCACTGTGCTGTTTTTTTGCAACCTGCTGGCAGATGCGGCCTTAATATTGAAAAAGATGTTTTCGGTTTATGCAACCTGTGAGTTCCTGAGCGTTCTCATTCCTTCTCGCTTATCCAATGTCTCTTCGTTCAAGGCGGTCTTTGCCAATGGAACCGGCTCCCCAGCCAGGGATCCGTTAGGGGGGCCTTTCGGTTAGCCAAGTTTGATCCCCGTTTAACACGACCTTCCGCTTTTCTCACAACATGACCGGGAGGTGTGAGATCGGCTGCACCTTCGGTGGATGTTTCTCGAATCTGGTCACACCATCCTGGGGAGGTTTTGATGGTTCTTCTCTTCCTCCATCCCATCCTGCAAAACGTTGAAATTCAGCATTTCATTCCCATCAGGAAGGAGAGAGAGAAAGGAGGAGGAGGAGGAGGAGGAGGAGGAGGAAGAAGAAAAGGAGAACAGGAGGAGGAGGAAGAGGAGAGGAAGAGAAGAGGAAGAGGAGAAGGAGCAGCAGAAGAGGAGCAGAAGAGGAAGAGGAGGAGGAGGAGGAGGAGGGGAAGGAGAAGGAGAAAAGGAGGAGAAGGGGAGGAGCAGAAGAGGAGGAGAAGAGAAAGAGGAGGAAAAGTAGGAGAGGGAGAAGAAGAGCAGAGGAGGAGGAGGAGAAGGAAGAGGAGGAAAAGGAGAAGGAGAAGAGGAGGAGCAGAAGAGGAAGAGGAGGTGGAGGAGGAGAAGGAGAAAGAGAAGAGGAGGAGGAGGAAGAGGAGGAGGAGGAGCAGAGGAGGAGGAGAAGGAGAACAGGAGAAGAAGAAGAGGAGAAGCAGAAGAAGAGGAGGAGGAGAAGAGGAAGAGGAGGAAGAGGAGTAGAAGAGGAAGAGGAGCAGAAGAAGAGGAGGAGGAGAAGAGGAAGAGGAGGAGAAAAAGAGGAAGAGGAAGAGCAGAAGAGGAGGAGGAGGAGAAAAAGGAGGAGGAGGAGCAGAGGTCTGTCTCTTTCACTTTCTCTCTTTCTCTCTCTTTCTTTCCCTTTCTCTCTCTCTTTCTCTTTCACTTTCTTTTTCTCTCTCTTTCTCTCGTTCAATTTCTCTTTCTCTCTTTCCTTTTCTCTTTCTTTCTCTTTCTCTGTCTTTCACTTTCTTTCTCTTTCTTTCCCTTTCTCTTTCTCTCTTTCTCTTTCCTTTTCTCTTTCTTTCTCTTTCTCTGTCTTTCACTTTCTTTCTCTTTCTTTCTTTCCCTTTCTCTTTCTCTCTTTCTCTCTTTCAATTTCTCTTTCTCTTTTTCTCTCTTTTTCACTTTCTCTTTCCCTTTCTCTCTCTCTCTCTTTCTTCTTTCTCTTTCTCTTTTCCTTTCTCTCTCTTTCACTTTTTCTCCTTTCTCTCTCTCTCTCCTTCTCTCTCTTTCTCTTCCTCTTCTGTGTCTCTCTCTTTCATTTTCTCTCTCTCTCTTTTTCTGTCTCTCTCTCTCTCTTTCTCTCTCTCTCTCCAGCCAATTCCTCATTCATTTCTTGTAACCCCTTTAAGAGAGAGAGAGAGAAAAAAAACCTCCACCAGATTTCTCCATTACTAATTTATAGCAAACATGAGAAGAAATAAAGCCGGGCCATAAAACAATGAAATGAGATTGTGTGTTTAGAGGGCAGGCAATAAGAATATAAAGCACTTTTTTTTTCATACTTGGCTATCATAAAGTCTGCGTCCTGACGCTGAGCTTGCCAGGTCAATCCATCAGCCGGATGCAATTTAAATGACACTTCCCTCTCTTGTGCCTGTGTTCACACAACACACTGTCCGAAGTTGCAGGCGGTCCTCGACTTATGACCACAATGGAACCCCAAGTTTCTGTCGCTATGCAAGACGGTTGTTAACTGAATTTGGCCTCATTTTACGCCTTTCTTGCCCCAGTTGCCAAGGGAATCACTGCAGTTGTTAAATTAGTAACCCGGTTGTTAAGTGAATCGCGCTTCCCCCGTTGACTTTGCTTGTCAGAACGTCGCAAAAGGGGATCGCGTGACCCTGCGACCGTCATAAATGTGAGGCGTCAAGCATCCGAATGTAAGTCACGTGACCCTGGGGAAACTGCAACGGTCAAAAATGTGAAAAATGATCGTAAGTCATTTTTTTCAGTGACGTATCTTCGAACGGTCGTTAAATGAATTGTTGTAAATTGAGGACTACCTGGATTACATTTTGTATGCATTTCTAACCCCAAACCCACCCAACGGCTGCGTTCCCTCTTCAATAATAGGGCTGAGCTAAGTTTAACACCTTGTTCAAATGATTTGCTAGGTCTTTTCCGAACCTGGGTCAACGTGTCTTGTGAACACGGTCATCATTTCAAGATTTTTCACAGACTTGAAATTATTAATTTCCAGAATATGTGTGTGTGTGTGTGACAGATATCTATTCTAATCAACAATCAGAAAGATGGAAATAGGAGGGTGTAAGAGGTCTCCTGTCTTGAGCAGGGGGGGTTGGGCTAGAAGACCTCTGAGGTGCCCTATGAGTCTATGTTCTGTATTTTTTTTATTATAGCTGGCGATAAGTTTGATTGTGGGGGAGAGAGGGGAAAAGAGAGAGAAATGGCTGTTTATTTACATGTTTACACCTTCCTTTCTCAAAAGCACTATTTTTACTCTGCTCTTTTTATTCCATTTATATCGGTGGCTCCCCCAGAGCCGTTGAGGCTGGCTCGCAGCAATTAAAAGCCCATGGAAAATACCATAAAAATTTCAAATGAATAAATTCAACGCTATAAAAATGGAAACAGGTGCAGCGAGCGCAAAGAGAGAGGCAGGAGATCAAACCGTAGCCTTCCAATAAAATAAAAATCAACTTAAATAGGAAGGTGCGGTTTTCTTGCAACAGAGATGAAAAAAATCTCGCCAAGGTTTCTTCCTTCAAACTGGGTCAGTTGCAAAATTAGATCTTGGCTTGTTCTGTTGTCGCTCAGATGCTTTGATCAAAAGCAGGTCATTGCTAACAACTGCCTTTCGCAACCCCAAGTGGGAAAACGTGACATTTTCAGAATCCTAAATTTTAAATCTATCAAACCGTTTCTCAATCTGGGTGGACGGGTTAAGACAGGGGGGTCAAACTGCCGGCCCGAGGGCTGGATGCGTCATGCCGAAACCGCACCCACCCCATTGCTGGCAATGGTAAAAGAAAGTCACGATAGGTCCCGACATGTCACGTGACGTTGCGAGTTTGACACCCCTGGGTTAAGATGTGTGGATTTCACTTCCCAAAATTCCCCAGCAGCATGCTTTAAGATATGTGGACTTCAACTCCCAGAATTCCTCAGCCAGTATGTTTTAAGGTTTGTGGACTTCAATTCCCAGAATTCCTCAGCCAACATGTTTTAAGCTGTGTGGACTTCAAATCCCAGAATTCCTCAGCCAGCATGCTTTAAGCCAGTGGTTCTCAACCTGTGGGTCGGGACCCCATTTGGGGTCGATCGACCATTTCATGGGGGTCGCCAAGCAAGGCTGTCCGCCATTTTTTTTGTCCGCCATTTTTTCCCCCCTTTTCCGGTGGGTGCCTTACCTTCCTTGGGCTGGGCCAGCTGGTGGTCGGCCTGCTCCGTCTCTGCCGCTTGCCAGCTACGCCTTGGCCGGCGCAGGGGGCAGAACCACGCATGCGCGGCGCTCCCGGGCAGGGAAAGTCCTCAACTTACGACCGGTTGGGTAGTCCTCGACTTACGACCAGTTTAGTCCTCGACTTACGACCGGTTTAGTCCTCGACTTACGACCGGTTGGGGGTCATGGCATTAAAAAGGTTGAGAACCACTGCTTTAAGCTGTGTGGACTTCAACTCCCAGAATTCCTCAGCCAGTATGTTTTCATGTTTGTGGACTTCAATTCCCAGAATTCCTCAGCCAGCATGCTTTAAGCCATGTGGATTAACTCCCAGAATTCCCCAGCCAGCATGTTTTAAGCTGTGTGGACTTCAATTCCCAGAATTCCTCAGCCAGTATGTTTTAAGGTTTGTGGACTTCAATTCCCAGAATTCCTCAGCCAGTATGTTTTCAGGTTTGTGGACTTCAATTCCCAGAATTCCCCAGCCAGCATGCTTTAAGATATGTGGACTTCAACTCCCAGAATTCCTTAGCCAGCATGCTTTAAAGCCATGGGGACTTCAATTCCCAGAATTCCTCAGCCAGCATGTTTTAAGCTGTGTGGACTTCAACTCCCAGAGTTCCTCAGCCAGTATGTTTTCAGGTTTGTGGACTTCAATTCCCAGAATTCCCCAGTCAGCATGTTTTAAGTTGTGTGAACTTCAACTCCCAGAATTCCCCAGCCAGCGTGTTTTAAGCTGTTTGGACTTCAACTTCCAGAATTCCCTAGCCAGCATGTTTTAAGCTGTGTGGACTTCATCTCCCAGAATTCCTTAGCTAATATGTTTTCAGGTTTGTGGACTTCAATTCCCTCAATTTCCTCAGCCAGAGTGTGTTAAGAAGTGAGGACGTCGAATCCCAGAATTCCCTAGCCAGCATGCTTTTTTTAAGATGTGTGGAGTTGGCTGAGGGAATTCTGGGAGTTGAAGTCCATGCCCCTTAAAGCCGTCCATGTTGAGAAACACTGCTCTACGTATCCTACGATATTCACATAGCTTTTTGCGTAGACTCTATAATGCTTAGTTTTCTATGCTCTAGGCTGGCTCAGGAATTCTGGGAGTTGAAGTCCACGAGTCATAAAAAAGAGCCAAGGTTGCCTACCCCTGGACTAGGCCCAAATTTATTTACTTTTTTTAAAAATTCACATCCTGCCTTGTTTCTGAGGTATATTCAGAGTTCCCGCCTCCTCCTATTTTTTTTTTCCCCATGCACCGACAACAGTCCTGTGAGGGGTGTTTTAGGACCGGCCCACAATCCTGGAAGGGGGCTTCCGTGGTTGAGGAGGATTCGAACCCAGGTCTCCCTCGTCCCAATGCACACCAATAGGGCTAGTCCTCCACTTCACATCCACGAGCGGGCCCAAAATGTCCGCCTGCTACGCCAAACCGTCATTAGGTGAATTTGGCCCCATTTTGACATCTTTCTTGCCCCAGCTGTGAAGGGAACCAACGCCGTTGCTAAGTGAGTAAGGCGGTCATTAAGCGAATCCCGTTGTCTTTGCTCGTTAGAAGGTTCGCAACGGGGGTTCGCGTGACATGTTCCCGCCCCCCCGGGACACCGTGTCTGTCATAAATACGACTCAATTGTCGAGCACCTGACCGCGGGGACGCCGTAACTGTCATTAGTGGGGGAAACAGTCCTAAGTTACTTTTTTTCAGTGCCGTTGTCACTTAGAACGGCTACTGAATAATAATAATAATAATAATAATAATAATAATAATAATAATAATAATAATAATAATAATAATAATAATAATAATAATAATAATAATAATAATAATAATATGAGGAAGAACTGGAGAAGGTAACAAAATACAAAGACCTATAAATAGAAATAGAAAGACTGTGGCAAAAGCAAGCAAGTGTGGTACCAATAGTAACAGGCGCCTTGGGTGCAATCCCAAAATAACTGGAGCACCCCTTGAACACCATCATCGGCATTGACAGATTCGCCATTAGTCAATTGCAAAAGGCGGCCTTACTAGGAACTGCTTCCATCCTGCGACGATATCTGTAATACCATCAAACATCCACATCTGCCTATCCCAGGTCCTGGGAAAGGACTCGATAGGTAGACAAAAATGCCAAATCCAGTCTGAACATCTGGCTGACTGTGCGATGATCAATAATAATACTAATAATACTAATAATACTAATAATACTAATACTAATACTAATACTAATACTAATACTAATACTAATACTAATACTAATAATAATAATAATAATAATAATAATAATAATAATAATAATAATAATAAAGTTGGAAGGGACCTTGGAGGTCATCTAGTCCAACCCCCTGCTCAGACAGGAAACCCTATATCGTTTCGGACAAATGGCTGTCCAGTCTCTTCTTAAAAACTTCCAGTGTTGGAGCATTCACCGCTTCTGGAGGCAGGTTGTTCCACTGGTTAATTGTTCTAACTGTCAGGAAATTTCTCCTTAGTTCCAGGTTGCTTCTCTCTTTTGTTAGTTTCCATACGTTGCTTCTTGTCTGCCTTCAGACGTTGTAATAAAGCGTTGTAAGTTTGAGGACTGGCTAAAATGGGGTGACGGTCGTTCCAGGGAGTGCTGGATTGCAGCAGCCTCTGCAGAAAATGCTTCTTTTTTTCATTTTTTTTTTTTGAGAAAACCAGATATTTGGGCTGTAAAAAAAAAAAGAGAGAGAGAGAGAGAGAGAAAGAAAAAGTCAAAAGCTCAGACTTTCCCCCCATTTCCATATTCCACCCCTTAAACCGAGCGGCAAATTTATGCCTTGATATTTTATTAAAACTTGCGACATAACTCTTCCAGGAGGAAATATCTCTCCAAACTGGAAAGTAAAGCAGGTAAGATTTATTCCGAAGCGCACGTCCCTAATAAATGGAAGAAAACTCGTTGTGTGTGTCTCTCTCTGTGTGTGTCTCTGTGTGTGTGTTTCTCTCTTTCGCTCTTTCCGAAAAAAACTCCGTCACGTTCCGGCGACGAAAAACTAATTTTCTGCCAATGTAATGTCGTAGATCTAAAGGTCGGCCTGGCAGCCCGAATGTCGGATTTAAATCGTCGCACCTGGGGTGACTCGAACCTGGGGCAATGGCTCAGGCTAGTCCACCTCACAAGGTGGTTGTGAGGATGCGGTGGCTGTGGGTTCGAGCCTCTGGACGAGCCTTTGAAGGAAAGGCGAAGCGGGAAGAGACGAAAATATAAATTCAGCAGTGAACTTTCCGGAGCGCTAAAACGTCCTGTCTCGGAAGCGTTAGAGAGGGTAGTCCTCGGCTTACGACCACGATTGAGCGAGACAGGTGTTAAGTGGGGTTTTTTGCCCCGTTTTACGACCTTTCTTTGCCCACAGGTGTTCAATGAATCGCCGCGGTTGTTAAGGGAGTCACACACGGTCGTAAAATGAATCTGGCTTCCCCCATTGACTTGGCTTGGCAGAAGGTTTTGCAAAAGGGGATCGCGGGACGCCGGGACGCTGCAACCGTCGTAAGTATGAGTCAGTTGGCAAGTGAATTTTGATCACGTGACCATGGCGAGGCTGCAATGGTTGTAAGTGTAAAAAAGGATCGTAAGTCACTTTTTTCAGTGCTGTTGTAACTTTGAATGGCCACTAAATATACTGTTGTAAGTCGAGGATTGTCTGTAGGTTCTCTTTTGCCTTTCCCCTCCATCCTTCCCTTTTCCCTTCCTTTTCTCCTTCCCCTTCTCCTTTCCCCCCCTTCCTCTTCTTCTTCTCTTCTTCCTCCTCCTCTTCTCCTCCTCCTCTTTCTCCTCCTCCTCCTCCTTCTCCTCCTCCTCCTCTCCTCCTTTTTCTTTCTGCTTCTTTCTGCTTCTTCTTCTCCTCCTTCTCCTCCTCCTTCTTTCTGCTCCTCCTCCCCCTCTCCTCCTCCTCCTTTCTGCTTCTTTCTGCTTCTCCTCCTCCTCCTCCTCCTCCTATTTCTTCTTCTGCTTCTGCTTCTCCTCCTCTTCCTCCTTCTCCTTCTTTCTGCTTCTCCTCCTCCTCCTGCTTCTCCCCCTCGTCCTCTCCTCCTTTTTCTTTCTGCTTCTTTCTGCTTCTGCTTCTCCTCCTCCTCCTTCTTCTGCTCCTCCTCCTCCTTTTTTCTGCTCCTCCTCCTCCTCCTCCTTTCTGCTTCTTTCTGCTTCTTCTCCTCCTCCTCCTCCTATTTCTTCTTCTGCTTCTGCTTCTCCTCCTCCTTCTTCTTTCTGCTTCTCCTCCTCCTCCTTCTTTCTGCTTCTTCTCCTCCTCCTCTTCCTCCTCCTGCTTCTCCTCATCCTCTCCTCCTTTTTCTTTCTGCTTCTTTCTGCTTCTTCTTCTCCTCCTCCTCCTTCTTCTGCTTCTCCTTCTCCTCCTCCTCCTTTCTGCTTCTTCTCCTCCTCCTCTCCTCCTCCTCCTCCTTCTGTTTCTTTCTCCTCCTCCTCCTCCTCCTCCTCCTCCTCCTCCTCCTCCTCCTCCTTTCTGCTTCTTCTTCTCCTTCTTCGAATCACTGGTCTTTGAATGGTCATAAGTCCCTTTTTTTCAGCGCGGTTATAACTTCAAACTAAGGTCACTAAGCCCACTGTTGTAAGTCGAGGACTATCTGTATTGTGATTTAAAAAAAAAAAAAAAATTCTCCAGAGGTATCTGGGGATCCTTGGTATGGGCAACCTATCATTCCAGGAAGGGCTCCAGAGGGGGAGCAGAGTTCAAAAGACCCCCCACACACACTTACTGCGGAATCTGTACATGCAAATGAAGTTTGAAGGCTGTTTGGACTTCCAAGCATTGGTGAACAAACAACGGGAAAAATCACTTATTTAAATGCAAATGTGAGCAAAAAAATACATTTACCATTTGTTTTTTTTTTGTTTTTTTTAAGGAGGCTGTGCTTTCAATAGGGATCGAAAGATTATTTCAAAGCCATGTTTGATCTGGTTCCTAGCACAAAGGNCTGCTTCTCCTCCTCCTCCTCCTTCTGTTCCTCCTCCTCCTCTCCTCCTCCTCCTTTCTGCTTCTTTCTGCTTCTTCTCCTCCTCCTCCTATTTCTTCTTCTTCTGCTGCTTCTCCTCCTCCTCCTCCTTCTCCTTCTCCTCCTCCTCCTGCTTTTCCCCCTCGTCCTCTCCTCCTTTTTCTTTCTGCTTCTTTCTGCTTCTTCTCCTCCTCCTTCTTCTCCTCCTCCTTTTTCTGCTCCTCCTCCTCCTTCTTTCTGCTCTTCCTCCCCCTCTCTTCCTCCTCCTTTCTGCTTCTTTCTGCTTCTCCTCCTCCTCCTCCTCCTCCTCCTCCTATTTCTTCTTCTGCTTCTGCTTCTCCTCCTCCTCCTCCTTCTCCTTCTCCTCCTCCTCCTGCTTTTCCCTCTCATCCTCTCCTCCTTTTTCTTTCTGCTTCTTCTCCTCCTCCTTCTTCTTCTGCTCCTCCTCCTCCTCCTCCTCTCCTTCTCCTCCTCCTTTCTGCTTCTTTCTGCTTCTGCTTCTCCTCCTCCTCCTCTTTCTTTCTGCTTCTCCTCCTCCTCCTCTTCCTCCTCCTGCTTCTCCTCCTCATCCTCTCCTCCTTTTTCTTTCTGCTTCTTTCTGCTTCTTCTCCACCTCCTCCTCCTCCTTCTTCTGCTTCTCCTCCTCCTCCTCTTTTCTGCTTCTTCTCCTCCTCCTCCTCCTCCTATTTCTTCTTCTGCTTCTGCTTCTCCTCCTCCTCTCTTCCTCCTTCTTCTGCTTCTTTCTTCTCCTCCTCCTTCTTCTACTTTCTGCTTCTTCTTCTCCTTCTTCGAATCACTGGTCTTTGAACGGTCATAAGTCCCTTTTTTTCAGCGCGGTTATAACTTCAAACTAAGATCACTAAGCCCACTGTTGTAAGTCGAGGACTATCTGTATTGTGATTTTTTTTTTTTAAAAAAAATAAATTCTCCAGATGTATCTGGGGATCCTTGGTAGGGGCACCCGATCATTCCAGGAAGGGCTCCAGAGGGGGAGCAGAGTTCAAAAGACCCCCACACACACACTTACTGCAGAATCCGTACATACGAATGAAGTTTGAAGGCTGTTTGGACTTCCAAGCATTGGTGAACAAACAACGGGAAAAATCACTTATTTAAATGCAAATGTGAGCAAAAAAATACATTTACCATTTGTTTTTTTTTTGTTTTTTTTAAGGAGGCTGTGCTTTCAATAGGGATCGAAAGATTATTTCAAAGCCATGTTTGATCTGGTTCCTAGCACAAAGGCGAGAGATCAAATGGAAGCGAAGGGGGGAAAAAAACATATTTTATTTACGGATAGGGTAGCCTGGGAGAGCAGTTGCTGAGGAGAATTCTCGGCAGAATTGAATGGAGAAGGGCCTGGTCCTCATTATACGGCCTAGGAAGAATCCCTTCCCTTGGCAGGCCGCGTCCAGCTAGGCCGGCATCCGCGGTCGAGAAAGGAGAACCACAAGCTTACTAGAAACGCCTCGCAAACAGGAAACGGATAGGAGAGAATATTTGGAGCTCAGGGATGAATTGGGGGGTCCCTGGGTGCTCTCTGAACTTGGATGTTTTCCTGCAGACGTTTCATGACCCAACTAGGGAACATCATCAGGGCTTGAAGGGAGTGAGTTTTGGGAAGAGAAGGAGGAGGAGGAGGGGGGGCAACTCTGGGGTCCCTGGTGCTCTCTGAACTTGGTGGTTTCCTTGCAGACGTTTCATGGTCCAACTAGGTAACATCCTCTCTTCCCAAAACTCACTCTTAAAGCATGCTGGCTGGGGAATTCTGGGAGGTGAACTCCACCCTTCTTAAAGCATCCTGGCTGGGGAATTCTGGGAGTCAAAGTCCACCCAAATTAAAGCATGCTGGCTGGGGAATTCTGGGAATTGAAGTCCACAAACCTAAAAACATGCTGGCTGAGGAATTCTGGGATTTGAAGTCCACAAACCTAAAAACATGCTGGCTGAGGGATTCTGGGATTTGAAGTCCACACAGCTTAAAACATGCTGGCTGAGGGATTCTGGGATTTGAAGTCCACCCATCCTAAAGCATGTTGGCTGGGGAATTCTGAACCTAGAACTAAGGAGAAACTTCCTGACAGTGAGAACAATTAACCAGCGGAACAACCTGCCTCCAGAAGCGGTGAATGCGCCAACACTGGAAGTTTTCAAAAAGAAACTGGACAGCCATTTGTCCGAAATGGTATAGGGTTTCCTGCCTCAGCAGGAGGTTGGACTAGATGACCTCCGAGATCCCTTCCAACTTTATTATTATTATTATTATTATTATTATTATTATTATTATTATTATTATTATTATTATTATTATTATTATTAGTCCACCCATCCTAAAGCATGTTGGCTGGGGAATTCTGGGAGTTGAAGTCCACCAGTCATAAAAGGGCCAAGTTTGAAGACCCCTGGTCTAGATTCAAGCCCGCAGTTTCATCAAAATGGCCGACTGAGGAATTCTGGGAGTTGAAGTCCACCAGTCACAAAAGGGCCAAGTTTGAAGACCCCTGGGGAAAATTGTTAGTGTCATCAGAGATCAAGGGCTTCCCTGGGCCCTGAAGGATACGGCTTATCAAAAGGGCTCAATTTTTTTTATTTTTCTGTCCCGCAAAAGGCTGCTCTTTGGCAAGCGTATGGCCTCTTTCTGGCTTGGATCAAGATATTAATCTATCGGAATCAGGTCCAAAAAGCCTTCTGCCAAATAGGCCAATTTATAAAATAAAATTTTATCGTTAAGTTGCCCAGAGCCACTTAGGTGAGATGGATAGTGTGGAAATGTGAGGAATGAATGAATGAATGAATGAACGAACGAATGAATGACTATCAGATTAAGGATTTGGAAAGCCGAGACATCCAACTCGGGAGTTTCGTATGAGTTACCTTTTCCCAAGCCCCTCCCCCTTTCTCTCTGCCCCCCAAGCCCCTCCCTCCACCCCACGCACCTGTCATGCCACGCACCTGTCAGCAATGAAAGATATGTGAAAGTTGCGCCCAAAATTTCCGCTGCTAAGACCATTGCTAATTGAATTTTGCCCCATTTAATAATAAAAATAAAATAATAATAATAATAATAATAATAATAATAATAATAATAATAATAATAATAATAATAATAATAATAATAATAGTAATAATAGTAATGAAGTTGGAAGGGACCTTGGAGGTCATCTAGTCCAACCCCCCGCTCAGGCAGGAAACCCTACCATTTCAGACCAATGGCTGTCCAGTCTCTTCTTAAAAACTTCCAGTGTTGGCGCATTCACCGCTTCTGGAGGCAGGTTGTTCCACTGGTTAATTGTCCTAACTGTCAGGAAGTTTCTCCTTAGTTCTAGGTTGCTTCTCTCCTTGATTAGTTTCCATCCGTTGCTTCTCGTCCTGCCTTCAGGCGCTTTGGAGAACAGCTTGACTCCCTCTTCTTTGGGGCAGCCCCTGAGATATTGGAAGACTGCTATCCTGTCCCCCCTCGTCCTTCTCTTCATTAAACTAGACAGACCCAATTCCAGCAACCGTTCCTTATATGTTTTAGCCTCCAGTCCCCTGATCATCTTTATTGCTCTTCTCTGCACCCAATAATCCATCTACTCATCCATCCACCCAGCTATCCACTCATACATATATACATAAATACATATATAAATACATACATACATCGTTCCTTTCCTCCATCCATCCCCCATCCATCTTATCCATTCATCCATCCAAATCCATTCCATCCTTCCTTCCTTCCTTCCTTCCTTCCTTCCTTCCTTCCTTCCTTCCTTCCTTCCTTCCTTTTCTCTTTCCATCCATCACCCATCCTCTCATCCTATCCATCCATCCACTCATCCATTCCATCCATCCATCCACTCATCCTATCCATCCATCCCCAAGTCACATTTTGCTTGATTTATGTATGGGCCGCCCTCTTTCTGCTCCACTTCCATCTCAGGCACCTTCAGTTCTGAAGCAGAAGGACCGCCCGGTGGATTTGGGACCTGGAGAGTCTGGGCTTTGTCCTCCATGGAAAGGGGTCCAAAAAGCCAAAATGGGGTCCACGGCGGTGTGTCCCTCTTTTTGCATGCGACATAAAGCTTCGAGTCATGCCGGGATGGCCCGTTGAGTTTTTGACAACCTGCCCTAGTTGGACATCCCTGAACTGTGGCCCACAAACCAAGATGGTCCCAATTTTAACAGCTGTTTAGAAGTTGGTTAAGAGGCAGGGCCTTCAGCCACCATGCAGGCCTTAATTGGTGTTTAGCCCACAGTTATTTTTAACATCATCATCATCAATATCATTTTAATGTTATTATTACACTCCAATCACTCTCCGTTGGGCTACGGATGAAGGCCCCACGGATTTTAGATTTAATTTAACTTCATAATGGCATATCCAGGCCTGGTGGTGGAGATGGCTGCGGTACTCTACTCCGTGGGGAATTTTTGCTGTGGGATGTTTTATGGACAACACAGTTGCCTGGATGTTTTAACTGTATCTGCTTTTATGGGTCTCGGATTGGGCGCATGTGAGTTGCAAGCGCAGACAATTTAATTGAAATACTCGTTGTGCTGCTAATTATTGCAAACTGCCGAGAGTCGAGGGACGATGGTGGGTAGAAATATTATAAATAGAATCAATAAATAATAAGGAAAGTCTTCGGGATTGCCATCGTTCCTGATAGGGTTGGCAATGCGAGCGAGGAGCAGGCAGGTAAGCAAGAAAGCAAACAAAGAGGGGGAGGGGGGAGGGAGGGAGAGAAGGGAGGAGATGGAGGGGAAGGGAAGAAGGGAGGAAGAGGAGAGGGGAGGGGAGGGGAGCAGGGAGGGAGGGAAGGAAGAAAAAAGAAAAGGAGGGAGGAGAAGAGGGAATGGGAGGGCAGGGGAGGGGAGGGGAGAGAGGAAGGAGAGGAAGGAAAAAAGAAAGGGATGGAGGAGGAAGGGGAGGACAAGGGAGGGGATAGGGGGGAGAGAGGAGAGAGGAGATGGAAGGAAAGGAAGGAAGGAAGGAAGGAAGGAAGAGGAAGGAAGGAAGGAAGGAAGGAAGGAAGGAAGGAAGGAAGGAAAAAGAAGGAAGGAAGGAAAAAGATGTGAATGGGGAAGCAAGGAAGGAAGGACAGAGGAAGGAAGGAAGGAAGAAAGAAGGAAGGAAAAAGATGTGAATGGGGAAGCAAGGAAGGAAGGACAGAGGAAGGAAGGAAGGAAGAAAGAAGGAAGGAAAAAGATGTGAATGGGGAAGCAAGGAAGGAAGGACAGGAAGGAAGGAAGGAAAAGAAAAAGGAAGGAAAGTGTGAATGGATTAAGGAAGGAAGGAAGGAAGGAAGGAAAGAAAGAAAGAAAGAAAGAAAGAAAGAAAGAAAGAAAGAAAGAAGGAAGGAAGGAAGGAAAAGAAAAAGGAAGGAGTGTGAATGGGTTAAGGAAGGAAGAGAGGAAGGAAGGAAGGAAAGAAGGAAGGAAAAGAAAAAGGAAGGAGTGTGAATGGGTTAAGGAAGGAAGAGAGGAAGGAAGGAAAGAAGGAAGGAAGGAAGGAAAAGAAAAAGGAAGGAAGGTATGAATGAGTGAAGGAAGGAAGGAAAGAAGGAAGGATGGAAGGAAGGAGATGATAGTAAGGGATGGTGACAGAGATAGATGATGGAGAAATGAATAAATGAATGAATGAGATAGACAGACAGACAGACAGACAGATTCCACTCAGCAATCCTGCTTCTTCCTACTTCACCCCCCCACCAGTCTGCTTATCTAGTGGGAAGCTGAAACCCATTTGGAGATAGATCCAAGTTCTGGATGTTTTTAGCTGAATCCCACCAACCCCCCCCTCCCCTTGATTCTCCTGGGTCACTTTAACCCAAGGATCCTCCGAACAGATTCCAGACGTGGAACTCCCACCAGATTCAGAAAGGATCCAGAACTCCCTTCCGAATTCACCGTTCCCAGCGGGTGACAGGAAATGGTACCGATCCTATTTCTCCAGACACCCGGCTGCTGGGGTTTCGCACCCAGAACCAGGCGCTGTTCGTAGCATGCTTCACCCATTTGGAATGGAGTTCCCCTAACTCAGGCATCGTGTCAGAACTTGAACTCGCTCCCTGAAAAAGAAAAAAAAACAAAAACAAAACTCTTTCCATCTGGAATCAGGCCTGGTAGAAATGGAGGCCAGAAGCTTGGAAATCCATGTGGTCAAGGATCCTGGGTGATCTGGGGAATTCTGGGAAATGAAATCCACCCGCTTGAAAGTTGGGAAACGTCCGTGTAATGGCTGTCCCACGGAAGAGGGGAGGTCCTGGTCTCTGTGGAAATCGGGGGAGGAATTTGGAGATGGTCAAGAAGAGACCGGACCTCCATTTTGTCTGAAATGGGATGCAGGGGTAGGCAACCTTGGCTCTTTTATGACTCGTGGACTTCAACTCCCAGAATTCCTGAGCCAGCATGGGAGAACTATGGCCCCCTCATGACTCGTGGACTTCAACCCCCAGAATTCCTGAGTTAACATGGCTCAGCTTGGAGACCTCTCCCTTTTCCCTCAGCGTGGCTGGCTCAGGAATTCTGGAGTTGAAGTCCACAAGTCATAAAAGAGCCAAGGTTGCCTACCCCTGCCCTAGATAGATAGATAGATAGATAGATAGATAGATAGATAGATAGATAGATAGATAGATAGATAGGGATGGATGGATGGATGGATGGATGGATGGATGGATGGATGGATGGATGGATGGATGGATGGATAGATAGATAGATAGATAGATAGATAGATAGATAGATAGATAGATAGATAGATAGATAGATAGATAGATAGATAAGGCCAGGGATAGGCAACCTTGGCTCTTTTATGACTCGTGGACTTCAACTTCCAGAATTCCTGAGCCAGCATGGGGGAACTATGGCCCCCTCATGACTCGTGGACTTCAACTCCCAGAATTCCTGAGCCAGCATGACTCAGCTTGGAAACCTCTCCCTTTCCCCTCAGCATGGCTGGCTCAGGAATTCTGGGAGTTGAAGTCCACGAGTCATAAAAGAGCCAAGGTTGCCTACCCCTGGACTAAGGTCTCCTGCCTGAGCAGGGGGTTGGACTAGAAGACCTCCAAGGTCCCTTCCAACTCCGTTATTCTAGTAAACTCTTTCTCAAAGCGGCTTGAATTAATTTTCCTGAATGATCAGGATGGACTGGATGACCTTCAAAGCCCCTTTCGACTTGACAGCCTAGGAAAATAAAAACAAAGACAAAGTCTTCTACGCAGGAGGTTTTTAAGAAGAGATTGGTATGCCAGGTTTCCTGCCTGGGGTTGGACTAGAAGACCTCCAAGGTCCCTTCCGACTCTGTTATTCTGCTTTGAAATTAGGAACCATTACTGGGAAGCGACAGGATGGTTGCTTATTTACGATGGTTAGAGGAGTGCAGCACCGAAGGGTCAGACTAGAGGACCTCGGAGTTCCCTTCCAGCTTATAACACTTGAGGATATAGGTAGTCCTTGGCTTACGATCTGAACTGCGCCCAAAATTTCCATCGCTAAGCCAGACGGTTGCTAAGTGAGTTTTGCCCCATTTTACGACCTTTCTTCCCACCGCCGCTAAGCGAATGACAGCCATTATTAAGTGAGGAACACACTCGTTCAGTGAATCCGGCTTTCCCCCGTTGACTTTGCTGATCAGACGGTCGCAAAAGGGGATTCCCCTGACCCCGGTATACGGCGACCGTCGTAAATACGAGTCCATTGCCACAAGTCTGTGTTTTGATCACCTGCCGCGAGGGTCGTAAGCGTGAAACGGGGTCGTGTCACTTTTCACAGCGCCGTTGCCGCTTTGAACGGTCGCTAAACGAATAGTCATAAGTCGAGGACGACGCGTATGAGAGAATATCTCCTCCGGTCGGTCTTCGGGACGTCCCTTCCTGGGTGGAAAATAAAATGGATGGTTTGCCAGGAAAAAAAAAAGAGAGAGAAAAAGGGAGAAAAAAGCAGCCTTTTTAGCCTGGTAGTATCTGCAGATTAGCATGAAGGAGCTGCTTCCCCCCTTGTCAAAACTGATGGATTTCCAATCCATCAACAGCTGTCAGGTGCCGGATGGCTGTTTTATTATAGGTTAATCCGTTTGGAAGGAAACAGCTGGAGACTTGAGGGGAGGATACCTCCACTTGTCCACCTGGAGAAGAGAGGGACTAGTGGGGGAAATGTGGGCTCACCTCCGTGGTTCCCACCTGGCACAGGTAAAGGGCACTGATGCAGAGGGGGGGGGGTTCCGCCTCGGCCTGCCAGGGTGCCCGGGAAGGCGTGACCGGGCTCACTCACTTGGGTTGTCTCATCTGGGCGCTGCGGAGAAGTGATTCCCCCAGGGAGCAAGGCCGTGGAGCGCAGGAGTTGGAGGGCCTTTGAGCACATAAACACACACACACACACACACAGAGGGAGGGGGGAGGGAAGGAAGGAAGGAAGGAAGGAAGGAAGGAAGGAANATGGAGAGATGAAGAGAAGGAAAGAAAGAAAAATAGAAAAAGAAATATAGAAAGAGAGATGGAAGGAAGGAAGGAAGAAAGAAAGAAAGAAAGAAAGAAAGAAAGAAAGAAAGAAAGAAAGAAAGAAAGAAAAATGGAGAGATGGAGAGGAAAGAAAGGGAGAGAAAAAGAGAGATGGAAGAAAGAAAAAAGAAAGAAAGAAAGAAAGAAAGAAAGAAAGAAAGAAAGAAAAAAATGGAGAGAAGGAGAGAAGGAAAGAAAGAAAGAGGAAAGAAAGATGGAAAGAAAGAGAGAGAAAGAGAGATGGGAGAAAGAAAGAAAGAAAGAAAGAAAGAAAGAAAGAAAGAAAGAAAGAAAGATGGAGAGATGAAGAGAAGGAAAGAAAGAAAGAAATAGAAAAAGAAAGAAAGATAGAAGAAAGAAAGAAAAAAAGAAAGAAAAAAAGAAAAAGATGGAAAGAGAGAGAGAGAGAGAGAGAGACAGAGAGACAGAGAGAGAGAGAGTCCTCGACTTATGACCCCAACTGAGCTCAAAATTTCTCTTGTTAAGTGAGTCAGTTGTTAAGTGAATTTTGCCCCATTCTGTGACCTTTCTTGCCACAGTTGTTAAGTGAATCTCTGCACTAGCTAAATTAATAGCCCGGTCGTTCGTGGACTCTGGCCTCCCCCCTTGACTTTGCTTGTCAGAAGGTCGTGAAAAGGGATCACGTGACCCTCTGGGGGACACCGCGACCGTCATAAATAGGAGTCAGTTGCCAAGACTCTGAATTTTGATCACGGGACCCCGAGGAGACCACGACGGTCCTAAGTGTGAAAAATGGTCCTAAGTCACTTTTTTTCAGTGACTTTGTTGTAACTTTGAACGGGCACTAAACGAGCGGTTGTAGACGGTCTCACGCTTGTTCAGGCTAGAAATTGGGCACAAAAGAGCTTTTTTTCCTCCAACACACACACACACACACACACACACACACACCACAATCCTCACGGAGCAGGGCTTTGTTTAAACGCAGACTGCTTTTTTTACCCTGCTGCTGAGTTAAAAAAAAAACATCCTAAAATGGAAATAAAAGCAGCTTTTTCTGAATTAACTTCCCACAAAGGAGAGGCTGTGGTTTCTTTAGAAAACGCCAGTTCGGTTGTCGTTTTCCGTATGTGGCTAAACTTCGAGAGAGGCCTCCCCCCCCCCGCTCCCCAGGAGAAAACGGACGAGACAAAACTTCCCTTCTTCAAGCTTGGATAAAGAATCCCATCTCTGTGTACACATACACAAAGCCGCACCCACAAATACAGAGGCGTTTCTCTCTTTTCCCCACCTCCCTCCTCCAAAATTCAAATTTGGAAAAGAAAGATGACAGACAGGCGACTCAACCCTTTCCATCACTGTCACAAAGATCCAGAGCTGGACCCCTTCCCTCCCTCCCTCCCTCTCTTTTTTCCTCTTTGGACGCATTTTTTCTGCCACGTCAAACTTGGTGTGTGACATTTGGGGCACAATCCTTTTCGCTGCCTATTGTTAAAAATTCCCACCCCTGGTCTCCTTTGGGCCAAAAAGCTGGCGGACCCCTGGCGGACCGAGCCCCGGTTGGCATCGGCCACTTTTGAGAGGCTGCCGCGATGTTGGGGAGGGTATTGTGTAGCCTTTGTGGGTGTGGGTGGCACTGGCACACAGAGGTGTCCAAAGAAAGGATGCACAAGGGTATTCTGTGAGTGTGCACAAGGCAGGGTGTTTTGCTGTTCTGCATGGGCACGGGGAAGGGTGCTTCGCCTCTCTGCGTGTGAATGAGGCAGTGTGTTTTGCTACACTGGATGTACATGGGGAAGTGTGTTTTGATACACTGGGTGTGCGTGGGGCAGTGTGTTTTGCTACCTTGGGTGTGCATGGGGAAGAGTGTTTTGCTACCTTGGGTGTGCACAGGACAGTGTGTTTTGGTACCCTTGGTGTGCACAGAACAGTGTTTTACTACCCTGGGTGTGCACAGGACAGTGTGTTTCGCTTCTCTGGGTGTGAATGGGGAAGTGTGTTTTGATACCCTGGGTGTGAATGGGGAAGAGTGTTTTGCTACCTTGGATGTGCATGGGACAGTGTGTTTTGGTACCCTTGGTGTGCACAGGACAGTGTTTTGATACCCTGGGTGTGCAGAGGGAAGCATGCTTCGCTTCTCTGGATGTGAATGGTGAAGTGTGTTTTGATACACTGGGTATGCATGGGGCAGTGTGTTTTGGTACCCTTGGTGTGCACAGGATAGTGTTTTACTACCCTGGGTGTGCATGGGGTAGTATGCTTCACTTCTCTGGGTGTGTACAGGACAGTGTGTTTCGCTTCTCTGGGTGTGCACGGGGCAGTGTGTTTTGCTACTATGTCTGTGTGTTTTTAAAGTTTTTAAAGGAAAGATGCACAAGGCCGTCTGTTTTGCTTCTCTCTCTCTCTCTCCCTCCCTCCCTCCCCAAACAGGTAACCCCAATCCGAACCAAGGAACTGTCTTGGAGTCCTAGTGGACAATCACTTAGATATGAGCCAGCCGTGTGCTGCAGCTGCCCAAAAAGCCAACACAGTGCTAGACTGCATTAACAGAGGGATAGAATCAAGATCACGTGAAGTGTTAATATCACTTTACAAGGCCTTGGTAAGGCCACACTTGGAATACTGCATCCAGTTTTGGTCACCACAATGTAAAAAAGATGCTGAGACTCTAGAAAGAGTGCAGAGAAGAGCAACAAAGATGATTAGGGGACTGCAGGCTAAAGCATATAAGGAACGGTTGCTGGAATTGGGCATGTCTAGTTTAATGAAGAGAAGGATGAGGGGGGACAGGATAGCCGCGTTCCAATATCTCAGGGGCTGCCCCAAAGAAGAGGGAGTCAAGCTGTTCTCCAAAGCGCCTGAAGGCAGGACAAGAAGCAACAGATGGAAACTCATCAAGGAGAGAAGCAACCTAGAACTAAGGAGAAACTTCCTGACAGTGAGAACAATTAACCAGTGGAACAACCTGCCTCCAGAAGCGGTGAATGCTCCAACACTGGAAGTTCTTAAGAAGAGACTGGACAGCCATTTGTCTGAAATGGTATAGGGCTTCCTGCCTGAGCAGGAGGTTGGACTAGAAGACCTGCAAGGTCCCTTCCAAATTATTATTATTATTATTATTATTATTATTATTATTATTATTATTATTATTATTATTATTACTACTGTTACTGTTACTGTTACTGTTACTATTATTATCTTAGATCAGGGGTCTCCCAACCCGGTCCGTGGATTGGTATCGGGCCGCAGCACACACCCTCCAGTCCATGGAAAAACCTCTCTCCACGGAACCGGTGGTCCCTGGCACCCCAAAGATTGGGGACCTCTGTCTTAGAGGTATCCAGGAGAGGGTCAAAAAAGTCACAAGGGCAGCAGCAACTATGTGATTGAAGGCCCCTACACTTTTGCATCTATTGTGAGACGCACAAAAAGGGCTGGAGCTTGGATGACCCAGCCGTGGCTCCCATCTCAATTTTTTCCAACTTACCTCTTTTCGTTACTCAGGAAGCCTACAAATTGCTCTCGCCATTTTCATTTATTAAACACACCTCTGATCCCATTTTCCAGCGAAGGGTAAGAATTTCAACGGGAGGCTTTCCGGTCAAAACAATTATTCTATAATGAGGAGAATTGTTTAAACCCTCCTTTAACTCCCTAACTGAGTTGAGCTGACCTATCGACGAAGAATCTGTCTCTGGAACACCTCAGTTTGGGCTGCAATCATCTCTGCACCAGTTTTCCAACGTTTTGTCGTCGTTGTTTTTTCTTTTTCTTTAATACACATACCTTCCGATATACAGGGATGCTGCAATTGCGGCAGAATAAACACTGAAAGGATTGTTGTTGTTGTTGTTAGTTGTGAAGTCGTGTCCGACGCATCGCGACCCCATGAACAACGTTCCTCCAGGCCTTCCTGTCCTCTGCCATCTTCTGGAGTCCCTTTAAGCTCACGCCTCCTGCTTCAGTGACTCCATCCAGCCACCTCATTCTCTGTCGTCCCCTTCTTCTCTTGCCCTCCATCTTTCCCAGCATCAGGCTCTTCTCCAGGGAGTCCTTCCTTCTCATTAGGGGGCCAAAGGACTTGAGTTTCAACTTCAGGATCTGGCCTTCTAAAGAGCAGTCGGGGCTGATCTCCTCCAGGACTGACCGTTGGATCGCCTTGCAGTCCAGGGGACTCGCAGGAGTCTTCTCCAGCACCCTAGTTCAAAGGCCTCCATTCTTTGGCGCTCAGCCTTTCTTATAGTCCAACTTTCACAGCCATACATTGCAACTGGGAAAACCATGGCCTTGACCATACATACTTTTGTTGGCAACTGAAAGGATAAGAGGATCAAATCTGGCCTGCAGATATCCAGATGACCACTAGATGGCGGCAGTGGTAAGGTTTTTTGGCATCGCTTTGCGGCCATCTAGATGATTGCAGGACAGGAATGGTCCAGTATTGGAGGGGCTGCCACAAAGAGGGGGGGGTGTCTACCTCTTCTCCAAAGCACCAAAGGGCAGGACAAGAAACGATGGTTGGAAACTAATCAAAGAGAGAAGCAATCTGGAATTAAGGAGAAACTTCCTAACAGTAAGGACAATTAACCAGTGGAACAGCTTGCCACCAGAAGTTGTAGATGCTCCATCACTGGAGGTTTTTAAGAAGAGACTGGACAGTCACTTGTCTGGGATGGTTTAGGTTCTCCTGCTTGAGCAGGGGGCTGGACTAGAAGACCTCCAAGGTCCCTTCCAACTATTCTATTCTATTCTATTCTATTCTTTTTATTCCGATATCTATTCTGATTTCTATTTCTATTTCTATTTCTATTTCTATTTCTATTTCTATTTCTATTATTTCTATTGAGATTCTCAGTCATCCAGGTCATGGTTATCCCAAAAGGTGCTTTTTCAAGAAGCAACTGGACTTCCTTTGTTTTTCCTTTCAGATGTTTTGCTTCTCATCCAAGAAGCTTTTTCATTTCTGACTGGATGCTGGGGAATGGAAAGATTTATATTCCTGGTTGTTTTGGGATTGCACCCAAGGCGCCTATGACAATTGGTACTACCCTTGCTTGCCTTTGCCACAGTCTTTCTATTTCTATTTGTAGGTCTTTGTATTTTGTGATCTTCTCCAGTTCTTTCTCGTCTATTCTGCTGTCTCCAGGCACTGCCACGTCCACTATCCAGACTTTTTTGTCTTTCTTATCGACAATTGTTACGTCCGGGGTGTTATGCTGCAGGTGCTTGTCTGTTTGAATTCTGAAGTCCCAGAGCAGTTTAACTTTATCATTTTCTATGACTTTCTCTATTTTATGATCCCACCAGTTCTTGCTTACAGGCAAATGATATTTCTTGCAGATCTTCCAATGCACCCTTGTTGCTACTTTGTCATGCCGTTGCTTGTAGTCAGTCTGTGCGATCTTCTTGCAGCAGCTTACCAGGTGGTCCACTGTTTCTTCCGCTTCTTTGCATAGGCGGCACTTACTGTCTGTTGCTGTCTTCTCAATTTTGACTTTTTATGCATTTGTCCTTAAGGCTTGGTCTTGTGCAGCCAGAATTAGTCCCTCGGTCTCTTTCTTCAACTTTCCTGCTCTTAGCCATTGCCAGGTCTTGTTATTATCTGCTTTCCCAGCTGTTTTTTTTTTAATGTACTGGCCATGTAGTGCTTTGTCTTCCCATGCCTCTATTCTGTTCTTCATTTGGTCTTTCTTGTAGGCCAGTTTGGTCTCTCCAGTAGTCAATAAGCCTTCCTGATATACTAATTTCAGTGCATCTTCATCACTGTCCTTCAGATATTCTTCCAAAGCCATTTTTTCTTCTTCAACAATCTGATGTACTTGCAGCATTCCACGCCCATCTATTTGCCTTGGTAGATAAAGTATTATTAGTATTATTATTATTATTATTATTATTATTATTATTATTATTATTATTATTATTATTATTATTATTATGTCTAGTTTAACAAAGAGAAGGACGAGGGGGGACATGATAGCAGTGTTCCAATATCTCAGGGGCTGCCACAAAGAAGAGGGAGTCAAGCTATTCTCCAAGGCACCTGAAGGCAGGACAAGAAGCAACTGACGGAGACTAATCAAGGAGAGAAACAACCTGGAACTAAGGAGAAACTTCCTGACAGTTAGAACAATTAACCAGTGGAACCACCTGCCTCCAGAAGCAGTGAATGCTCCAACACTGGAAGTTTTTAAGAAGAGACTGGACAGCCCTTTATCCAAAATGGTATAGGGTTTCCTGCCTGAGCAGGGGGTTGGACTCGATGACCTCCAACGTCCCTTCCAACTTCATCATCATTGTCATCGTCATCGTTATTGTTATTGTTATTGTTATTGTTATTGTTATTGTCATTGTCATTGTTATTATTGTTATTAAGATTCATTCTTAAGCCATATTGGACGCTCTTTTCTACCCTCCTCAAACACCTCGACTTACAGCAGTTGGTTTAGTGACCGTTCCAAGTTACAATGGCACTGAAAAAAGCCAGTCGTGACCATTTTTCACTCTTACGACCGTCGCCGCAGTGACCACATGATTGACATTCGGACGCTTGGCGACCGGCTCATATTTCTGATGGTTGCAATGTCCCAGGGTCCCACTGATTCCCCTTTTGCACCCTTCACCCAGCATCTAGTCCTCAAGAGACGGTCGCCAAGGGCCACGTTCCCTTCCGATTTCCTTTTCTCTTAAATATTTTCCTACCTTCCGCCCTCTTCCATTTTCCTTCTCTCCAGGATGGAGATACCCCTTGGAGGATGCCTTCGCTGAAAGAGGGTAAATAACGGATTGAAGAGGGAAAATGATTTACAGGGTTGGCATCACAGTTCCGCCAAGCCGCAAAGCACTTCCTTCTCCCCAGCGCAGGCCGAAATCTCCTGGGAATGGCCAAAAACAAAACAAAAGTGATGGATGGCATCATTTGCTAAGCACTCTTCCGATAGTCTTCTCTGTTCCCTGCCCGGGAGAAGCCCCTACAAATATCTAGAAGAAGCCGTGGCATCGCAAAGATGGCAGCCAGAGTGTCCCAGAGGTGATGAAAGACCTCTGTTGCCGTTGTTGCGTTACAACTCTCTCCGCAGAATGCCGGCTCGGCTCTTAAAACGCAGAAGCGGTATATTCCCCGGACGCTGATTTTGGGGGGCACCTTTAGCTGCGTTTCTCTTTGTCGCACATTTAAGGCTTGTTGGACAAAGTGGATAGCTTGAATTCTGCTATTTTCTTGCAAAGTTGGCCGTTCCCCAAGGAAGGGAATTCCCAAGAGGATAGCTCAGCTGGAGCCAAAGTAACTGTGGGGTTTTTATTATTATTTTTACTACTACTATTATTATTTCCTCAGTATCTGACCCGCTTTTCTTCTCTGCCTTTCCATCGGGTTTCTCCAAGGCCTGTCTTCATTTCTTGGGCCTCGTTAAAATAACAACACCCCCCCCTCCAAAAATAACTCTAAAGCACAATGCATCACAAGGTTTCCATAATGTGTCCTGGGAAAACCTTCTCACCTGGGTCTCCCGGGCACTTTATAATGAGGACAACGGGCTTCCTGATGCCCTTGTGTAATTAATGTGAGTTTTATTGTGAGGGAATTGACCACCTGGGTAAAATTTTGTAATCCGGTAATGTGTGAAGAATAGAATAGAATAGAATAGAATAGAATAGAATAGAATAGAATAGAATAGAATATGGAATGGAATAGAGTAGAGTAGAGTAGAGTAGAGTAGAGCAGAGCAGAGCAGAGTAGAGTAGAGTAGAGTAGAGTAGAGTAGAGTAAGAATAGAATAGAATAGAATAGAATAGAATAGAATAGAATAGAATAGAATAGAATATGGAATGGAATGGAATGGAATGGAATGGAATGGAATGGAATGGAATGGAGTAGAGTAGAGTAGAGTAGAGTAGAGTAGAGTAGGGCAGAGTAGAGCAGAGTAGATTAGAGTAGAGTAAGAATAGAATAGAATAGAATAGAATAGAATAGAATAGAATAGAATAGAATAGAATATGGAATGAATAGAATAGAGTAGAGTAGAGTAGAGTAGAGTAAGAATAGAATAGAATAGAATAGAATAGAATAGAATAGAATAGAATATGGAATGAATGGAATGGAATAGAATAGAATAGAATATGGAATGAATGGAATAGAATAGAATAGAATAGAATAGAATAGAATAGAATAGAATAGAACAGAATAGAGCTGGAACGGACTTTGGAGGTCTTCTAGTCCAGCCCCCTGCTCAAGCAGGAGAACCTACACCATCTCAGACAAGTGGCTGTCCAATCTCTTCTTTAAAAACCCCAGTGATGGAGCACCCACAACCTCTGGTGGCAAGCTGTTCCACTGGTTAATTGTCCTCACTGTTAGGAAGTTTCTCCTTAATTCCAGGTTGCTTCTCTCTTTGATCAGTTTCCAACTATTGTTTCTTGTCCTGCCCTCTGGTGCTTTGGAGAACAACGTGACCCACTCGTCTTTGTGGCAGCCCCCCAGATAACTGGAACACTGCTATCATGTCTCACCTATTTCTTCTTTTCTTTAGACTAGCCAAACCCAAGTCCTGCAGCCGTTCTTCACAGGTACGTGCCTCAGTGGAGAACGTCGTAATTGCCACATTGACATCATTTGTAGATTTTTTGTCCGTGGGGGATTCACATCATTAGGGAATGCTGTAATTACTCCTGAATTGACGAGGAAAGAATTCCCAAGAGTTGCAAAATTTGTAAAGAAAGATGTCGCGTGATTTGTGTAGTGCAGCCGTGGTATAATAATAAACCAGTCGTAATGTATGGCAGGGGTCCCCAACCTTGGCAACTTTTAAGACCTGTGGACTTCAATTCCCAGAATTCCCCAGCCAGCCATGCTACAGAGATGCTACAACTGTCGTAAGCCTGAGACATGGTCATAAGTCTCATTTTTCAGTGCTGTTGTAATTGCGAATGGTCATTAAATGAATAGTAGAATTATAGAATATATGTGGGTATATGCACTAATAATAATAGAATATATGTGGGTATACGGGTATATGCAATTTTTTGTCATATTTATGGAGTGTATATTGGAGGTGGTGACTCTTTGGGAGCTGAGTGCAATGAAATTTCATTTTAATGTATGCTGATTAATGTAGATTTAAAGTGACAAGTTATTCTGTTCTATTCTAGTCTCTATATCCTATCCTCTATTGTTATTCCATTCCATTCTATATTCTATTCTATTCTATTCTATTCTATTCTATTCTATTCTATTCTATTC
>NW_015389808.1:37444-44253 GCF_001527695.2 Protobothrops mucrosquamatus | reverse complement strand
TATTCCATATTCTATTCTATTCTATTCTATTCTATTCTATTCTATTCTATTCTATTCTATTCCATTCCATTCCATTCCATTCCAATATCTATTCTATTCTATTCTTAAGTTGAGAACTATTTTCAAATTCTGCTCAAACCTAGCCAACCAAGAAATCAATGACAGTTTCCAAGTCAGCTCCTCGTGTGGAGGCCAGCCAACCTCTTAGAAAGCCTAAAGCAAACTTCAGGGTCTTGTAAACATCAACTCCAGGGAAGGATGAACTGTAAAACCATTAAATTACTCTCTGGCTGAGATAAAAAATCCGAACTGGAGAAAAAGTAATTGTCTATCACCCTCTACAACCATCTTGGCTAAACCTAACCTCCACAGATGTTACTCTTTAAATCTCCCAGCCCGCAAAACACAAATTTCCCCATTATCCATTGGGGAAACAGAATAACAGAGTGGGAAGGGACCTCGGAGATCATCTAGTCCAACCCCCTGCTCAGGCAGGAAACCCTACTACACCATTTCAGACAAGTGGCTGTCCAGTCTCTTCTTAAAAACCTCCAGTGTTGGAGCATCCACAACTTCTGGTGGCAGGCTGTTCCACTGGTTAATTGTTCTCACCTTTAGGAAGTTTCTCCTTAGTTCTAGGTTGCTTCTCTCCTTGATTTAGTTTCCATCCATTGTTTCCTGTCCTGCCTTCAGGCGTTGGAGAATAAAGTCAGCGAATACAGGGCGTCCTCAACTTACAACAATTCATTTAGTGACCCTTCAAAGTTGCAACAGCATTCAAAAAAGGGAGTGATGATCGTTTTTCAGACTTACAGCCCTTACAGAGTCCCCATGATCAGGGGATCAAAATTCAGACGCTTGGGCACCTGAATCCTGTTTCGTGTATCAGAATAGAAATAGAGCCGGAAGGGACCTTGGAGGTCTTCTAGTCCAGCCCCCTGCTCAAGCAGGAGAAGCTATCCTATTTCATTAGGACGGTCGCAGTGTGTCCCCAGGGGGGGGTCACCAGATTCCCCCTTTGGCAGCCTTCTGACAAGCAAAGTCCCTGGCGGGAAGCCGGATTCGTTTAACGATGGTGGGACTCACTTAGTAACTGCAGCGATTCATTTAACAACTGTATCAAGGGAGGTCGTAAAATGGAACAAAACTCACTTAACAAGGGTCTTGGGCTCCATTGTGGTCCACCTGTGTTTCTGGACCGAGCGAGTCTCTGGGGTGAAGTTGACACACACACACACACACACGTCTCTGGGGCCAGATCCTTTCGGCTCTGTTTATCCTTCTCCTCCATTCTGAGCGACGGCACCGATATTTAAAAATATCTCCTAATATTTTTTTTCCCTTCCCTGTCTTTCCCCGCCTGCTCGGACGAAGCTGCAGATCTCACAAGCTCCCATTTCTCTCCTCTCCCTATAATTAGCATCCTTTCTGCCGGCAAACAACAGTCTGGAGTGGAAACCATGTTTCCTTAATTAAAACAATTAATTGGAGCAGGGGGAGGAACGAAGAGGGAGGGGGGGAAGCGGACTTTCTTTTTAAATGGGAAGAGCATCACAAAGTGGTCTATGAGGGGTCCCCAGGAGCTGAACGGGGGGGGGGGCTGGAAGTCCTTGACTTATGACCACGATTGAGCCCAAAAATTTTGTGGTTAGCGGTAAAAGGAAAACAGGTGGCTATTCTATTCTATTCCATCCCATAATTCTATTCTATTCTATTCTATTCTATTCTATTCTATTCCCTATTCTTTTTCTTATTCTATTCTATTCTATTTCATATTTTTTATTCTATTCTATTCTATTCCATATTTTCTATTCTATTCTATTCTATATTTTCTATTCTATTCTGTTCTGTTCTATTCTATTCTATTCTATTCTATTCTATTCTATTCTATTCTATTCTATTCTATTCTATTCCCTATTCTTTTTGTTATTCTATTCTATTCTATTCTATTCTATTCCATATTTTCTATTCTATTCTATTCTATTCTATTCTATTCTATATTTTCTATTCTATTCTATTCTATTCTATTCTATTCTATTCTATTCTATTCTGTTCTGTTCTATTCTATTCTATTCTATTCTATTCTTTTTCTAATCTATTCCTTATTCTATTCTTTATTCTATTCTATTCCATCCCATAATTCTATTCTATTCTATTCTATTCTATTCTATTCTATTCTATTCTATTCTATTCCATATTTTCTATTCTATTCTATTCTATTCTATTCTATTCTATTCTATTCTATTCTATTCTATTCTATTCTATTATTTCCATATTCTATTCTATTCTATTCTATTCTATTCTATTCTATTCTATTCTATTCTATTCTATTCCATATTTTCTATTCCGTTCTATTCTATTCTATTCTTATTTCTATTCTATTCTTGTTTTCCGGTTGGGTGTTATTTTCGGGGAAATACGGTAGAAACCAAGAAAACTGACTGCAGAAAATGTCTGTGGACATTCTCAGTCATCCAGGTCCATGGTTGTCCCAAAGGTGCTTTTTTCAGGAGTTGAAGAAGCTTCTTGAATGAGAAGCAAAACGTCTTCAAAGGAAAAACAAGAAAGTCCAGCTGCCTCATGAAAAAAGCACCTTTGGGATGACCGCAGAAATAGTCCCAGTGGGGGTCCATGAAATCTCCCCCTCTGAGGTTTTTTTTTTGTTTGTTTCTTTTCGTTTTCTTTTTAATTAATTATTTTTTTTAGTTCATCTCTGCAGGAAGACTAAGGAGGAGACCTGGTGGGCGAAGGAGCTGCGATGGTACACATGCGCGGTGACGGGTAATCCTTACGATCGATCCATATAACAACAACAACAACAACAACAACAACAACAACAATAATAATAATAATAATAATAATAATAATAATAAAGTTGGAAGGGACTTTGGAGGTCATCTAGACCAGGGCTTTTCAACCTTTTCACCCATTGTACCATTTTTAGGAGATGGCAACATCCGAGTACCACCAGTCGCCTAGCAAGGTGTCAAAAAGTTGATGACCAAAAAAAAAAAAAAAGGAAAAAAGTGATAAAGTACAGGTAGTCCTCGACTTACAACAGTTCGCTTAGTGACTGTTTGAAGTTACAATGGCACTGAAAAAGTGCCCCTCAAGCCACAGCCGAGCAAGACACCTGCCTGCCCCCCCGGCAGCGCTCTTCCTCCTGTCCGAGGTTTCCATTGTTGTGAGCATTTCTGTTGAGGATTGGCAGCGGGGGTGGGGTGGGGTGGTGTTTGGTTTTTATTCCCCCCCCCCGTCTGCTGGGTGGTTGCAGCAGGTTTTGGTCACTTCACATGACCCTGGGACACTGTGACCGTCATAAATATGAATCAGTTGCCAAGCATCTGAATGTAAATCACAAGACCCTGGAGAGGCTGCAACATTCCAGCTGATTGGCGCTTCTTCTGGGCTCAGCAGAAGCACCAGGATCAGCGCCGAGCTCCAGCTGGATCCTGGCACCGATCCTGGCGCTTCCGCTGAGCCCTGACAGCCCCGAAGAAGTGCCAATCAGCTGGAGCCTGGCACTGATCCTGGGGCTTCCGCTGAGCCCTGACAGCCCTGCAGCTCCAGCCGTCTCTCGCTCAGGGCTTGTGTGGTGCTGCCACCGATTCAGCTGATTCCCCTCCCCCGCTACCACTTTTCTAGGATGGTTGCGTACCACCTGCCAGGTGCCAATGTACCACAGGTGGTACCCGTACCACTGGTTGAAAAGCCCTGATCTAGTCCAACCCCCTGCTCAGGCAGGAAACCCTACACCAGTGGTGGCGAATCTATGGCACGCATGCCAGAGGCGGCACTCAGAGCCCTCTCTGTGGGCACGTGCGCCATGCCCCGGAGATAGCAACCGTCCCTCTTCAATCAGCTGCCCACTAACTCGCCGAACTCACACGTGGCCGGATGCATCCCAGCATGGCTGGTTTCCCTCCCCCCCCAACCCTCCTGGCCTCACATGCTCTCTTTTTCCTGGGCACGACCCACTGCATCACCTCCTCAGCTGTCGACCGGCCGTCCAGCTCAGAGGCGGCTTCTCTGAACTGCTGGCAGCGGGCTGCGGAGCCCCAGAGTGTGTTGGTCGAGGGGCTGGCAGGCTATGGCTGCTGACGGACACTGTTGGATCCCATGCGCTCGCTGGCCTCTGTGTGCGGGGGCCAATGGTGTCAGGCAGCAGCCGCCCTGCCCCTGCCTCACCTTGCCCTGCGACAATGGCACCCCTGCCCTGTCTCGCCTTGCCTCGTCTCACCCCGCAGGACGAGCCGCCTGCCCACCGCCCCACCTGCCAGAGACCCCCTGGATCTCCCCCAAACCTGCCCGGCCCCCATAGGCGTCCCTCCCCACGGGCAACAGCGAGGTGACCATGCCCACCTTGGCCACACCCACCCAGTCTGCCATGACCACCACAGCCACGCCCACCCAGTGGGCCACGCCCACCCGGCACCCGGCGATACATAAGTGGGTTTTGGGTTGCAGTTTGGGCACTCGGTCTCTAAAAGGTTCGCCACCGCTGCCCTGCCTACACCATTTCAGACAAATGATCCTTTGAACAACCGTTTGGAGTTACGACGAGTGATCCATCACAATAATCAAGGCGGGCTATCAATAAATATAAATAAGATAGCCCGCCTGTTATTGTTTTTTTTATTTTTGTTCTCCCCCATCAAGCATTCACTTTGTCTTACCCCTTTTTTAGTTAGGGGTTTTTTGTTTTTGCTTTTTTTTTTTTAACGAAATTTTATTAAGTTTATATAGATGAGGAAAAATAGGAACAATACAGGTATGGTAAAGGGTGGAAGGGAAGGGGAAGGGTATAAGGAATTAGGGTAAAATGAGGATAGGTACAATCACATATTTCAACAAACAAGTCCGAAATGGTGTAGGGTTTCCTGCCTGAGCAGGGGGTTGGACTAGATGACCTTCAAGGTTCCTTCCAACTTTACTATTATTATTATTATTATTAAGCTACCGTCCGGATCGTAATAGTGAGTAAATATCATATTCAACCATTTTTACCAAAGCCTAGACTATAACATATTAAAAACAATTGGTAAACGAATACGTTGATCTATTAAGTAAACACTACTAATAAAATCTCAAAAAATCCTAACAATCAAAAGTAACAAATGAAAATCAGTAAATCAGGAAAAATAATCATATCATCAAAATGTTAGTTAGAACTCGAACTTGTTTTTGCTTTTTTGGGGTGTGGGGGGGGCGTAGCACCTTGCAAACTCGGCTTAATTGATTGGGCGAGGCAGCCTGCGAACCTTGAAAATTAGGTTAACCCAGAAACATGTTCTGTGGTTCCAGCCAGTAAATCATTATAAATCGAGGTGCTTCTGAGCAAATGCAGAACGCTTTTAGGACCCAGCAGCCCTGGGGGGAGGGGGGGAGGAGACTGATGCTTGTGGTCGAGTCAGGGCCTCTGTTAAATGAATCGTGCAGTCGTTAAGCGAATCTAGCTGTCCCCCCCCAATTGCCTTTGTTTGTCAGAAAGTGGCTGGGAAGGTTACAGATGGTGATTACCTGATTGCTTCCTTTTCCCCTTCCCATTCTCCTTCCCCTTCCCTTCATAATAATAATAATAATGATGATGATGATGATGATGATGATGATGATGATAATAATAATAATAATAATAATAATAATAATAATAATAATAATAATAATAATAATAATAATAANAAGAAAGAAAGAAAGAAAGAAAGAAAGAAAGAAAGAAAGAAAGAAAGAAAGACAGACAGGAGGGAGGCAGCCAGGGAGGGAGAGGAGAGATGGAAAAGAGAAAGAAAGAAAAAAAAAAGACAGACAGACAGACAGACAGAAAGAAAGAAAGAAAGAAAGAAAGAAAGAAAGAAAGAAAAAAGAAAGAAAGAAAGAAAGAAAGGAGGGAGGGAAGGAGGGAAGGGAGGAAGATTGTAAAGCAAAAGGCTCAGAACGGAAACAGCAAATGAAATCTTGATCGCACCGGGTAACACTTATCAAACCTTTCTCCGCCTCCACGGAAAGCAACTTCTCCTGTAGCAACTATGTAGTAGCTCTCTCTTCCATGCAGGGGTTTAAATCAGGTACAATAGACTCTTTCCATAAAAAGTATCTTTATATTTCAATGGGTGCCCAGTTTTCAGACAAGAGGTGAATTAAACACACCCGCCCTCCTTCTTTCCCAACAGCCCATTAACAACTTTATGAATATTAAACTAAATTAGAAACTGCAACAAGTCCGACAGTTAGGATAATATCCTCGCGAAAAGATTTAATTTCCAGCATAGAGAAAAATCTGGCTTGCCCATCTCACCCTCAGAGGTGTCCGATAAACATGAAAAAGAATATTTCACTCTATTAATTATGTCTTAAGATCATAGAATATTGATTTAGCGTTCTTTAACATTCTAGTAGTCCATTGATTTGTTCAGATATCCCGAGTCTATTTTTTCCTAAATTACTTGCATGTTTCCAATATCGATCCTCGTAAAACTTTTTAATTATCCATACCAATTTAGGAGCTTTCAAAAGTTTTTCCAATGATATTAATAGTTCGGGAGTTTGGAACATTGCTAATGAGGCAGGCCCAGATTACTAAATTGCAAAATATTAATAATAAGAAAGGGAGGGAGGAAGGAGGAGAGAGGGAGAAAGGAAGGAAGGAAGGAAGGAAGGAAGGAAGGAAGGAAGGAAGGAAGGAAGGAAGGAAGGAAGGAAGGAAGGAAGAAGATGGAAGTGAGAGAAGGAAGGGAGGGAAGAAATGAGAAGGAAGGAAGGAAGGAAGGAGGAAGGAAGGAAGGAAGGAAGGAAGGAAGGAAGGAAGGGAGAAA
>NW_015389808.1:31483-34463 GCF_001527695.2 Protobothrops mucrosquamatus | reverse complement strand
AATAGGGATAATTTTTAATGATTTTAATAATGTCACAGACTATAAATATTTGGTTTTAATTGGCTTTTATAGGGGAAATGTTGTGTTGTGTTGTTTGTGTTGTGTTATTTTAATATGCTGTGAGCCGCCCTGAGTCCCGTGGGGAGAAGGGCGGCATATAAATTATGAAAAATAAATAAAAATAAATAAATAAATAAATAAAATAAACTAGACATCCCCAATTCCAGGACCCATTCCTTTTATGTTTTAGCCTCCAGAAGGAGGAGAAGAAGAAGAAGGAGTGGTAGAGAAGGAGAAGGAGTGGTGGAGAAAGAGGAGAAGGAGAAGAAGAAGGAGTGGTGGAGAAGGAGGAGAAGGAGAAGAAGGAGGAGTGGTGGAGAAGGAGGAGAAGAAGAAGAAGGAGGAGTGGTGGAGAAGGAGGAGAAGGAGGAGAAGAAGGAGTGGTGGAAAAGGAGGAGGAGGAGGAGGAGGAGGAGGAGGAGGAGGAGGAGAATTTGGCTTGGGGTGGATTACTATATTGTAAGATAATAAAGGAATTCCACCATAGTTGAGACAGGGAACAAATTTGAGTGTCCCATCCCAGTGGAATCCCTGGTAGAACAGCAATCTAATAACGACCGGTGACTAGAGTATGTCTTTCTAAAACCAACACAAGAGCCTACATTACCTGTAGTAACCATACAAGGTCACTGACATGTCTTCCTCTCTTCTCCTCCTTTTTAACCTTCTCTGCCTCTTTCTCCTCTATCTATTTCTTCTCTGCCTTCTCCTCCTCTTCCTCTTTCTCCTCCTCCTCCATATTGCCTCCTCTTCCTCCTCCTCCTCCTCCTCCTCCTCCTCCTCCTCCTTTTGACATTCATCTAAGGCAAGGAAGCGGTTTCGCTTTTTTGTCAAAAATAGCCCAAAAAAAGGAAGAAAAAAAAATCCTGAACAGCTGGAAGGTTGCTAAGCGGGTTGCTAAGCACAAGGCAGGCAAGCAATCCGCCCAAGTGGCGTTGGCCCAGATTCCCGCAATCGGGCTGGATTCCTTAGCAAAAAAAGCAGCCGCCTCTCATAGCTGTCTCCCCATCCTTGGAGCTGCCCCTTAACTCGCCTGAGGGGTCTGCAGTGGGGTCAAAAAAAAGTCAAGACGGTGGATCTACCGAAGGTGCTTTTTAAAGAGGCATCATAATAATCATAATAATCATAATAATCATAATAATCATAATAATCATAATAATAAAGTTGGAAGGGACCTTGGAGGTCATCGAGTCCAACCCCCTGCCCAGGCAGGAAACCCTGTACCATTTCGGACAAATGGCTGTCCAGTCTCTTCTTAAAAACTTCCAGTGTTGGAGCATTCACCGCTTCTGGAGGCAGGTTGTTCCACTGGTTAATTGTTCTCACTGTCAGAAAATTTCTCCTTAGTTCCAGGTTGCTTCTCTTCTTGATTAGTTTCCATCCGTTGCTTCTTGTCCTGCCTTCCGGCCATTTGGAGAATAGCTTGACTCCCTCTTCTTTGGGGCAGCCCCTGAGATACTGGAAGACTGCTATCCTGTCCCCCCTCGTCCTTCTCTTCGTTAAACTAGACATCCCCAATTCCAGCAACCATTCCTTGTATGTTTTAGCCTCCAGTCCCCTGATCATCTTTGTTGCTCTTCTCTGCACTCTTTCCAGAGTCTCAACATCTTTTTTACATCATGGTGACCAAAACTGGATGCAGTATTCCAAGTGTGGCCTTACTAAGGCATTGTAAAGTGGTATTAATACTTCACGTGATCTTGATTCGATCCCTCTGTTAATGCAGCCTAGCACTGTGTTGGCCTTTTTGGCAGCTGCAGCACACGGCTGGCTCTTATTTAAGGGATTGTCCACTAGGACTCCGAGGTCCCTCTCACAGTTACTACTATTGAGCAAGGTACCCCCTATACTATACCTGTACATTTGGTTTTTCTTGCCTAAATGTAGAACCTTACTTTTTTCATCCTTGAATTTCATTTTGTTAGATAGCGCCCAGTGTTCAAGTCTGTCCAGATCCTCCTGTATCCTAAGCCTGTCTTCTGGAGTGTTGGCTATTCCTGCCAGCTTGGTGTCATCTGCAAATTTGATGATTTCCCCTTCTATCCCCTCGTCCAGATCGTTGATGAAGATGTTGAAGAGCACTGGGCCCAGAACAGAGCCCTGGGGCACCCCACTACACACTTCCCTCCAATCATAATAATCATAATAATAGTAAAAATAATACAGTTGGAATGGACCTTGGAGGTCATCTAGTCCAGTGGTTCTTAACCTGGGCGATACTGCCCCCCAGGGGGCGATTTCATTTTTCAGGGGGGCGATGGAACAAAAAGGGGTGACGTGGGGGCGAAGGAACGAAAAGGGGGCGATATGGGGGCGAAGGAACGAGAAGTTTTGGGGACACTTTTGAGACTTTTTCGTACAGTGAATCGCTGTATATCTGTCGTACAAAAACATCAGATCGCCCGCTATTAGTGGATTGAATTGTGTTTTCAAATGTTCCTCCAGCTAGCTTCAGTACAGAACGCCGTACATATGTGAATGCGCATCGCTTATCTTCATGTGCGTCGCGCAGCAGCCTCTACCCATACAGTGGCGCGCCATGGGCCAGAATATGGGAGATATGGGGAAAAGACTGGAAATAAATTATTTGCGTCGATAGGTCCTGATGACAATTTTAAAGAAAACAAAAAAAAAGTGTTTGCGTAAATTGAAGAATTATTTCCTATGTTGTGATTGAGAGGTTATGTTGGGGGAGGGAGGCTAGTCACACGGTCATTAAACGGATCTGGCTGCCCCCCATTGACTTTGCTGGTCACAAGGTCGTGAAAAGAGGAAATCAGGTGACACTGGTATTGCAACGGTCATAAATGTGAGTCAGTTGCCTAGCTTTTCCCTCTTTTTTATATAATAATAATAATAATAATAATAATAATAATAATAATAATAATAATAATAATAATAATAATAATAATAATAATAA
>NW_015389808.1:22164-27407 GCF_001527695.2 Protobothrops mucrosquamatus | reverse complement strand
CTCTCTCTCTCTCTCTCTCTCTCTCTCTCTCTCTCTCTCTCTCTCTATCTATCTATCTATCTATCTATCTATCTAATGTTATCTGTCCCTGTCTCTCTCTGTATCTATCTATCTATCTATCTATCTATCTATCTATCTATCTATCTATCTATCTATCTATCTATCTATCTATCTATCTAATCCATCTCTATCATCTGTCTGTCTATCTATCTAATCCATCTCTATCATATCTCTCTCTCTCTCTCTCTCTATCTCTCTCTCTCTCTCTATCTATCTATCTATCTATCTATCTATCTATCTATCTATCTCTCTATCTAATCTTATCTGTATCTGTCTGTCTGTCTAATCTATCTCTATCATCTGTCTGTCTGTCTATCTATCTAATCCATATCTATCTATCTATCTATCTATCTATCTATCTATCTATCTATCTATCTATCTATCTATCTATCTATCTATCTAATCCATCTCTATCATCTGTCTGTCTATCTATCTAATCCATCTCTACCATCTCTCTCTCTCTCTCTCTCTCTCTCTCTCTCTCTCTCTCTATCTATCTATCTATCTATCTATCTAATCTTATCTGTATCTGTCTGTCTGTCTGTCTGTCTGTCTGTCTAATCTATCTCTATCATCTGTCTGTCTGTCTATCTAATCCATATCTATCTATCTATCTGTCTGTCTGTCTGTCTGTCTGTCTGTCTGTCTGTCTGTCTGTCTGTCTGTCTGTCTATCTATCTATCTAACGATCATCTATTGCTACTTCTCAATGACTTTTGCTTATTAAGATTGAATGACGAGGGTTTATTACAGCTGGTCCTCGACGTACGACCACAATTGACCCCAAAATCTCTGTTGCTAAGCAAGACAGTTGTTAAGTGAGCTTTGCCCCATTTAACAACCTTTATTGTTGCGTTGTTACGTGAATCACTGTGGCTGATAAGACAGTAACCCAGTTGTTAAGTGAATCCGGCTTCCCCCTGTTGACTTTGCTTGTCAGAAGGTCTCAAAAGAGGATCACGTGACACCCCCCCCCCGGGGATGCTGCGACCATCGTAAATACGAGTCAGTTGCCAAGCGTTTGAATTTTGATCACGCGACCCTGGGGTGACTGCGACCGTTGTAAGTATGAAAAACGGTCCCAGGTCACTTTTTTTCAGTGGCGTTGAAACGTTGAATGGTCGCTAAACAAATGCTCGTAAGTCGGGGACTAAGTGTAACGCTAGGAAAGTTAGAAAGGAAGAGGGGAAAAAACTAGCAAATATGAGGAGCCGCGTTCTTTTTTCTTTTTTAAATCAAGATTGTTGATGGGCCTGTTCAAAACGCTTGATAAATTTCAACTTAGAAAACAAACATGTCGTTACAGATGATGATGATGATGATGATGATGATGATGATGATGATGATGATAATAATAATAATAATAATAATAATAATAATAATAATAATAATAATAATAAAAAAAAAAAATGGAAGGGACCTTGGAGGTCATCTAGTCCAACCCCCTGCTCAGGCAGGGAACCCTACACCATTTCAGACAAATGGCTGTCCAGTCTCTTCTTAGAAACTTCCAGTGTTGGAGCATTCACCACTTCTGGAGGCAGGTAGTTCCACCGGTTAATTGTTCTCACTGTCAGGAAGTTTCTCCTTAGTTCTAGGTTGCTTCTCTCCTTGATTAGTTTCCATCTGTTGCTTCTTGTCCTGCCTTCAGGCGCCTTGGAGAATAGCTTGACTCCCTCTTCTTTGGGGCAGCCCCTGAGATATTGGAAGACTGCTATCATGTCCCCCCTCGTCCTTCTCTTCATTAAACTAGATATATCCAATTCCAGCAGCCGTTCCTTATATGCTTTAGCCTCCAGTCCCCTAATCATCTTTGTTGCTCTTCTCTGTACTCTTTCTAGAGTCTCAGCATCTTTTTTACATCGTGGTGACCAAAACTGGATGCCGTATTCCAAGTGTGGCCTTACCAAGGCCTTGTAAAGTGGTATTAACACTTCACGTGATCTTGATTCTCTCCCTCTGTTAAAATATTTGGAACATTTTTTCATAAGGCCTTCAAAGGATCTGATGCAGACGGGGAAGCAGTTCACAGGCCTTTTCTGTCTATTTATCCCAAAATGGATTATTTATTTGTCTTCTTCAGTCACCGATTCCAGTTGGTGGTCCAGAGAATTCTTTCCATTCCTATATGTTTTTTCTCTTTGGCTGGGTCTGGTGGTTTAACTCCTTGGGATTTCGCCCTAAATCAGGGCATGTTTTTAAAATACATTCCAAAAGAAGGCCGGCTTTGCCCCTTTTTTTTAAATTTATTTTGTCTGCCTTTGGTGAAATCCAAGCTTTATCTGCTCAAAAGCCATTCTAACTGGGTTAACTCTCACTCGCTTTTTTGGAAAATGGGGACACAATTCTACCTTTTGAAAAGTTCTGCGGTTTGCCCGGCTGATTCTGCGGGCTGCTTACCAAGAGAATCCTACAGATGGAAGGGTACCCTGAGGTCATCAAGTCCCACCCCCCAATGCAGCATCATTGCTAGATGAACTGCCTGGCCTTTATTGGCATGCATCCAGCAAAGGGGAACCCAGCACTTCCCTGGGAAATTAATTGCTCGGATTATTGAGAATTTATCTGGTAATTTTCTTTTTTTTCCCATTTTTTCTTCCTGTAACTAAGTCCAAGGTTCCATGTTGTGAACTCAAAATTAAAAAGAGCAGTCCTGATTTTTTTCTAAACCAGCCTTTCTTCCTTCTTCCTTCTCCTTCCTTCCTTCCCTCTCTCTTCCTTTTCTCACTCCTTTCTTTCTTTTTTCTTCCTTCCTTCTCTCTCTTTCCTTTCTTTTTTCCTTCCTTCTCTCTCCTTCCTCCCTTCTCCTTCCTTCCCTCCCTCTTCCTTTTCTCACCTTCCTTCCTTCTCCTTCCTTCCTTCCTTTCCTCTCTCTTCCTTTTCTCACTCCTTCCTTCTCTCTCTTTCCTTTCTTTTTTCCTTCCTTCTCTCTCCTTCCTCCCTTCTACTTCCTTCCCTCCCTCTTCCTTTTCTCACCTTCCTTCCTTCTCCTTCCTTCCTTCCTTCCCTCTCTTCCTTTTCTCTCCTTTCTTTCTTTTTTCTTCCTTCCTTCCTTCTCTCTCTCCTTCCTTCCTTCCTTTCTTCCTTCTTTCTCCCTTCCCTCTCTTCCTTTTCTCACTCACTCCTTCCTTCTCTCTCCTTCCTTTCTTTTTTCCTTCCTTCCTCTCTCTCCTTCCTTCCTTTCTTCCTTCCTTCTCCTTCCTTCCCTCTCTCTTCCTTTTCTCTCTCCTTCCTTCCCTCTCTCCTTTTTTCTCTCTCCTTCCTTCCTTCTCTCCTTCCTTCCTTCTCCTTCCTTCCTTCCCTCTCTCTTTCTTTTATCTCTGCTTCCTTCCTTCTATCTCCTTCCTTTCTTTTTTCCTTCCTTCTTTCTTTCTTCCTTTCTTCCTTCCTTCTCCTTTCTTCCTTCCCTCTCTCTTCCTTTTCTCTCTCCTTCCTTCCTTCTCTCTCCTTCCTTTCTTTTTTCCTTCCTTCCTTCCTTCCTCTCTCTTTCTTCCTTTCTTCCTTCCTTCTCCTTTCTTCTTTCCCTCTCTCTTCCTTTTCTCTCTCCTTCCTTCCTTCCCTCTCTCTCCTTTCTTTCTCTCTCCTTCCTTCCTTCTCTCCTTCCTTCCTTCCTCCTTCCTTCCTTCCCTCTCTCTTTCTTTTCTCTCTCCTTCCTTTCTTTTTCTTCCTTCTCTCTCTCTCCTTCCTTCCTTCCTCCCTCCCTCCCTCCCAGCCTGCATATCTGCCTGCCTGATGAAGAATTCTGGGAGTTGAAGTCCCCATCTCTTACATCTCAAGGTTGAGAAACAGTGTTCTAAACCAAAGACCCAAAATGAACTTGGGTCCCCTTTATGGACGCTTGCATCTTCTCCGTTGGACCACAATCCAGCAGGGACTTTCCACAGTGTTCCTCCCCCTCCTTGTTTTTTTTTTCCTAACACCTTAACCTATCTTAAGATTTCCTGGTGGTCTCCTATCCATCCAGGTCGAGCGCAGCTTCACTTCGTTGATCACCCCAAGTCAATATGACGACCTTGCCCGCCTATATATTTCCTCTAAGATATTTGAGGGCCCACGCCTGTCGTCCTTTTGGGGGTCTCTCCGTCCCCCTCCCCCTCTGACCGTTTACACCCAGCACCCCCAAGCCTTCATCTCCTGATGGCTCAAAGGCTGAAGAAGGGGGCCCTCGGGGTCAACCAGAATAGTGCAAATGGGTGCAGAACCTTCTTGGAACTGCTGAAAGAAGAGATTTGGACACTGGAGAAATTTCACAAACAGATCCAGTCTTGGTCACCGCGATGTAAAAAAGATGTTGAGACTCTAGAAAGAGTACAGAGAAGAGCAACACAGAGGATCAGGGGACTGGAGGCTAAAACATATAAGGAACGGTTGCTGGAATTGGGTATGTCTAGTTTAACGAAGAGAAGGACGAGGGGGGACATGATAGCAGTCTTCCAGTATCTCAGGGGCTGCCACAAAGAAGAGGGAGTCAAGCTATTCTCTTGTCCTGAAGGCAGGACAAGAAGCAACGGATGAAGACTAATCAAGGAGAGAAGCAACCTGGAACTAAGGAGAAACTCCCTGACAGTTAGAACAATTAACCAGTGGAACAGCTTGCCACCAGAAGTTGTGGGTGCTTCTTCACTAGATGTTTTTAAGAAGAGACTGGACAACCATTTGTCTGAAATGGTATAGGGTTTCCTGCCTAAGCAGGGGGTTGGACTAGATGACCTCCAAGGTCTCTTCCAACTTTATTATTATTATTATTATTATTATTATTATTATTATTATTATTATTATTATTATTATTATTATTATTATTATTATTATTATTATTATTATCCAAACGGCTGAATTCTGATCACGTGACCACGGGGATGCGGCAATGGTTGTTAAGTGTGAAAAACCATCACAAGTCACTTCCTAACAGTGAGAACAATTAACCAGTGGAACCACCTGCCTCCAGAAGCGGTGAATGCTCCAACACTGGAAGTTTTTAAGAAGACTGACCTGTCGGTAAACAGGCTTTACCACATCCCAAGGACGGACTCGTCCCCCAACCTGATCTACTGGAGGTTCCAGGGAAGGTTGAAATAATAATAATAATAATAATAATAATAATAATAATAATAATAATAATAATAATAATAATATATTATTATTATTATTATTATTATTATTATTATTATTATTATTATTATTAT
>NW_015389808.1:14664-17164 GCF_001527695.2 Protobothrops mucrosquamatus | reverse complement strand
GGATCCCCTCCCTAACATATCCCTAAAATTATCCCTAAAATATTGAAAAGATTTTTATTGTCCGAATAAATTATATATAAAATTAACAAAAATCTATAAATAACATATCAAGGCAAAAATAACGGACATTCGGCGGGACTCAGGAAGCCCTCTTCCCGCCCCATATTTAATTTCATTATTTATTTATTTATTTATTTAAATCATCTTTGTTGCTCTTCTCTGTACTCTTTTTTAAAGTCTCAACATCTTTTTTACATCCTGGTGACCAAAACTGGATGCAGGATTCCAAGTGTGGCCTTACCAAGGCCTTGTAAAGTGGTATTAACACTTCACGCGATCTTGATTCTACCCCTCTGTTAAGATATTTGGAACATTTTTTTCGTAAGGCCTTCAAAGGATCTGATGCTGACGGGGAAGCAGTTCACAGGCCTTTTCTGTCTATTTATCCCAAAATGGATTATTTATTTGTCTTCTTCAGTCACCGATTCCAGCTGGTGGTCCAGAGAATTTTTTCCATTCCTATATGTTTTTTCTCTTTGGCTGGGTCTGGTGGTTTAACTCCTTGGGATTTCGCCCTAAATCAGGGCATGTTTTTAAAATACATTCCAAAAGGAGGCCGGCTTTGCCCCTTTTTTAAAATTTATTTTGTCTGCCTTCGGTGAAATCCAAGCTTTATCTGCTCAAAAACAATTCTAACTGGGTTAACTCTCGCTCGCTTTTTGGAAAATGGGGACACAATTCTACCTTTTGAAAAGTTCTGCGGTTTGCCCGGCTGATTCCGCGGGCTGCTTACCAAGAGAATCCTAGAGATGGAAAGGTACCCTGAGGTCATCAAGTCCCACCCCCCCCAACGCAGCATCATTACTAGATGAACTGCCTGGCCTTTATTAGCATGCATCCAGCAAAAGGGGAACCCAGCACTTCCCTGGGAAATTAATTGCTCGGATTATTGAGAATTTATCTGGTAATTTTCTTTTCCTTTCCCATTTTTTCTTCCTGTAACTAAGTCCAACGTTCCATGTTGTGAACTCAAAATTAAAAAGAGCAGCCCTGACTTTTTTCTAAACCAGCCTTTCTTCCTTTTTCCTTCTCCTTCCTTCCTTCCTTCCCTCTCTCTTCCTTTTCTCACTCCTTTCTTCTTTCTCTCTCTCTCCTTCCTTTCTTTTTTCCTTCCTTGTCTCTCTCCTTCCTTCCTTTCTTCTCTCCTTCCTTCCTCCTTCCTTCCCTCTCTTCCTTTTCTCACTCCTTCCTTCTCTCTCCCTTTCTTTTTTCTTTCCTTCTCTCTCCTTCCTTCCTTTCTTCCTTCCTTCCTTCTCTCCTTCCTTCCTTCTCCTTCCTTCCCTCTCTCTTCCTTTTCTCACTCCTTCCTTCTCTCTCCTTCCTTCCCTCTCTCCTTTCTCTCTCTCTCTCCTTCCTTCCTTTCTTCTCTCCTTCTCCTTCCTTCCTTTCCTCTCTCTTTCTTTTCTCTCTCCTTCCTTCCCTCTCTCTCCTTTCTCTCTCTCCTTCCTTCCTTCCTTCTCTTCCCTTCCTTCCTTCTCTCTCCTTCCTTCCTTATCCTTTCCCTCTCTTTCTTTTCTCTCTCCTTCCTTTCTTTTTTCATCCTTCTCTCTCCTTCCTTCCTTTCTTCTTTCCTTCTTTCCCTCCTTCCTTCCTTCCTTCCCTCTCCTTCCCTCTCCTTCCTTCCTTCCTTCCTTCCTTCCTTCCTTCCTTCCTTCCTTCCTTCCTTCCTTCCTTCCTTCCTTCCTTCCTTCCTTCCCTCTCCTTCTCTCTCCTTCCTTCCTTCCTTCCTTCCTTCCCTCTCCTTCTCTCTTTCCTTCCTTCCTTCTTTCCTTCCTTCCTCCCTCCCTCCCTGCCTGCATGTCTGCCTGCCTAATAAAGGATTCTGGGAGTTGAAGTCCACATCTCTTACATCTCGAGGTTGAGAAACGCTGTTCTAAACCAAAGACCCGAAATGAACTTGGGTCCCCTTTATGGATGCTTGCATCTTCTCCGTTGGACCACAATTCAGCAGGGACTTTCCACAGTGTTCTTCCCCCTCCTTGGTTTTTTTCTTCTAACACCTTAACCTATCTTAAGATTTCCGGGTGGTCTCCTATTCACCCAGGTCAGACTAGCAGCTTCACGTCGTTGATCACCCCAAGTCAATATGATGACCTTGCCCACCCATCCATTTCCTCTAAGATATTTGAGGGCCCACGCCTGTCGTCCTTTTGGGGGTCTCTCCGTCCCCCTCCCCCTCTGAGCTTTTACCCCCAGCACCCCCAAGCTTTCATCTCCTGATGGCTCAAAGGCTGAAGAAGGGGGTCCTCGGGGTCAACCAGAATAGTGCAAATGGGTGCAGAACCTTCTTGGAACTGCTGAAAGAAGAGATTTGGACACTGGAGAAATTTCACAAACAGATCCAGTCTTGGTCACCACAATGTAAAAAAGATGTTGAGACTCTAGAAAGAGTACAGAGAAGAGCAACAAAGATGATCAGGGGACTGGAGGCTAAAACATA
>NW_015389808.1:5610-8496 GCF_001527695.2 Protobothrops mucrosquamatus | reverse complement strand
TTTTTTTTACTTTTTGAAATATATATATATTTCCTCCAATTTTTAGAATTTTAAACCATCACCCAGCACAGATCAACTCCGTAGCCGAGACACTCATCTCCAGAACAAAACGCTTAGCTGATGAACAACACCTAAAAACCGAACTACACACTCTCACTAACGTACTAACATCCAACGGATTCCAAAGAAATAAGATTACCAACCTAATCCGAAAAGAAACCCCCACCAAAATCCAAGACAGAGAACAAGAAAATGGCAAAGCCCTCCTGCCATACATAAAAGGCACCACAGACAGAATCAGCAAGATCCTCCACAAACACAACATCAAGACAGCATTCTGCACAAACCGAAAAATATCTACCATCCTAAGAAACCCCAAAGATAAAATTGAGTTAGAAAATCAAGGAGTATATCAGTGGTTCTCAACCTGTGGGTCGGGACCCCATTTGGGGTCGATCAACCATTTCACGGGGGTCGCCAAGCAAGGCTATCCGCCATTTTTTTCCCCTTTTCCGGCGGGTGCCTTACCTCCCTTGGGCTGGGCCAGCTGGTGGTCGGCCTGCTCCGTCTCTGCCGCTTGCCAGCTACGCCTCGGCCGGCGCAGGGGGCGGAACCACGCATGCGTGGTGCTCCCGGGCAGGGAAAATCCTCGACTTACGACTGGTTTAGTCCTAGACTTACAACCGGTTTAGTCCTCGACTTACAACCGGTTTAGTCCTCGACTTACGACCGGTTGGGGTCGCGGCATTAAAAAGGTTGAGAACCACTGGAGTATATGAAATCCCATGCACCGCCTGTCCCACCACATACATCGGACAAACCAACAGAAGAATAAATGCACGCACTGAAGAACACAATAAACACCCGCGAAAACCTCAGAAAACACATATATATTTATCGGTACATTTCTGTCGCTAGGCTTGCTAAAACCAGCCAGATTTGATTTGATTAAAGTGGGTGGTCAGACCAATTTGTATCGCAGATAAACAAACAAACAAACAAAGCTAAATCATAGCCTGCCACAATCGTGTGTCAAACCCTGGCAGGGTATTTAAAAAAAAAACACCTGCCACAACTCTATTGAAAACTGATCTAAATAATAACAACCAGCCATTTAAAAAAGAAAAGTGATACATCGCACTAACGCAATCCATATGCTTCGCAAATTTTTTTCCCCCTCCTGTCCTATTAAGTGTTACATTTGCCAAGAGGTAAGAGGAAAAAAAAAATCTCCTTCTATAGATAGTTCTCAGCTTACAACCATCTGCTAAGTCACCATTACAACAGCACCGACAGCAGTGACTTCCAGCCGATCCTCACACTTATGACCGTCCCAGCATCTCCATGATCACGTGATCCTAACTGGCGACCTTCCAAGCATACTTCCAAGAACAACGGGAGCAGAGGGATAGAATCGAGATCACGTGAAGTGTTAATACCACTTTACAAGGCCTTGGTAAGGCCACACTTGGAATACGGCATCCAGTTTTGGTCACCACGATGTAAAAAAGATGTTGAGACTCTAGAAAGAGTGCAGAGAAGAGCAACAAGGATGATTAGGGGACTGGAGGCTAAAACATACAAAGAACGGTTGCTGGAATTGGGTATGTCTAGTTTAACGAAGAGAAGGAGGAGGGGTGACATGATAGCAGTGTTCCAGTATCTCAGGGCCTGCCCCAAAGAAGAGGGAGTCAAGCTATTCTCCAAAGCGCCTGAAGGCAGGAGAAGAAGCAACGGGTGGAAATTAACCAAGGAGAGAAGCAACCTGGAATTAAGGAGAAACTTCCTGACAGAACAATTAACCAGTGGAACAACCTGCCTCCAGATGTCATGGGTGCTCCATCACTGGAGGCTTTTAAGAAGAGACTGGACAGCCATTTGTCTGAAATGGTATAGGGTTGCCTGCCTGAGCAGGGGGTTGGACTAGATGACCTCCAAGGTCCCTTCCCACTCTGTTATTCTGGATTCTGTTCTGTTCTACAACCTGTATCTGAAGAGGGTGGTGGGATCCCTCTGCTTTTCCCAAGAGCCGTATCACCGATTTCTTCCAGCTGTGCTCCTCCGTTGCTTAAAGTGGGTCCCTGAAACTAGATCTGCTATTTGTGACGGGATGGAAGGAAGGATTCCATTACACAGGATGGAGGTGACCTTGTATCTGGAAGGGCACCAGGTCAACCTCCGTCATCTCCAAGGGAGCCTGCAAGTCCGATGGACTGAGAGGCTGCAGAAACCCCAGATAGAAGGAACCTTTTTTTCTGCATCCTGCCCTCCCTCCCTCTATTTCACCCACCCTTCTCTTTATCTCTCTCTCTCCATTTCTCCTTCTTTCTCCCTCCCTGCATTTGTCCTGCCTTCCTTGCTTCCTTACATCTCTTTCTCCTCCCCATGTATCCTTCCTTCCTCTCTTTGTGCCTCCTTTTCTCCTCCCTTCCTTCTCTTGTCGCTCTTTCCATTTCTCCTTCCTTCCTTTCTCTCTTTGTCCCACCTTTTCTCCTCCCTTCCTTCTCTTGTCGCTCTTTCCATTTCTCTTTCCTTCCTTCCTTCCTTCCTTCCTTCCTTCCTCTTTGTCCCACCTTTTGTCTTCCCTTCCTTCCCTTCACTTTTTCCGTTTCTCCTTCCTTCCTTCCTTCCTTCCTTCCTTCCTTCCTTCCTTCCTTCCTTCCTTCCTTCCTTCTTTCTTTCTTTCCTTCCTTCCTTCCTTCCTTCCTTCCTTCCTTCCTTCTTTCCTTCCTTCCTTCTTTCCTTCTTTCCTTCTTTCCTTCCTTCCTTCCTTCCTTCTTTCCTTCCTTCCTTCTTTCCTTTCCTTCCTTCCTTCCTTCCTTCCTTCCTCTTTGTCCCACCTTTTCTCCTCCCTTCCTTCTCTTGTTGCTCTTTCCATTTCTCTTT
>NW_015389808.1:0-5263 GCF_001527695.2 Protobothrops mucrosquamatus | reverse complement strand
TCCTTCCTTCCTTCTTTCCTTCCTTCCTTCCTTCCTTCCTTCCTTCCTTCCTTCCTTCTTTCCTTCTTTCCTTCTTTCCTTCCTTCCTTCCTTCATTCTTTCCTTCCTTCCTTCTTTCCTTCTTTCCTTCCTTCCTTCCTTTCTTTGTCCCACCTTTTCTCCTCACTTTCTTCTCTTGTCACTCTTTCCATTTCTCTTTCCTTCCTTCCTTCCTCCCTCCCTCCTTCCCTCCTCTTTTCCCTCCTTCCTTTGTCCCTCCCTCCGGTTCTTCTTCTTTCCTTCTCTTTTTCCTCCCTTTTCTCCTGTTTCCCTTCCTTTGTCCTTCCCTCCATTTGTCCTTTTCCTTCCTTTTTCCTTAATTCCTTCCTTCCTTCCTTCTCTCTCTTGCCAGACGGTCTTCTCCCGTGAGTCCTTCCTTCTCATTAGGTGGCCAAAGTACTTGAGTTTCAACTTCAGGATCTGGCCTTCTAAAGAGCAGTCGGGGTTGATCTCCTCTAGGACTGACCGGTTTGATGGCCTTGCAGTCCAGGAGACTCGCAGGAGTCTTCTCCAGCACCAGAATCCAAAGGCCTCCGTTCTTTGGCGCTCAGCCTTTCTTATGGTCCAACTTTCACAGCCATCCATTGCAACTGGGAAAACCATGGCCTTGACCAGTGATGGTGAACCTTTTAGAGACCGGGTGCCCAAACTGCAACCCAAAACCCACTTATGCATCGTCGAGTGCCAGGAGGGTGTGGCCCATTGGGTGGGTGTGGCCCATTGGGTGGGTGTGGCCAGTTGGGTGGGCATGGCTGCGGTGGTAACGGCAGACTGGGTGGGACTAAAAAGTTCAATCAATCAATTCCAACTTTGCAAGATCTTTTTTTTTTCCCCGCAAGAAGTTGAAATTGACTGACCGGTTTGATCGCCTTGCAGTCCAGGGGACTCACAAGAGTCTTCTCCAGCACCAGAGTTCAAAGGCCTCCATTCTTTGGCACTCAGCCTTTCTTACGGTCCAACTTTCACAGCCGTACATTGCAACTGGGAAATTATACCTAATAAAAAAAAACGTTCAGGTATAAAATTTACATGTCCTCCCCAACATCTTTTCTCGCCAAGTATGTATCTTTTTCCCAAGAATTCTTTACTTTATCATGTATCACATGATAATACGTGCCTGCCTTTCCTTCTCGGCGCCAGTTGTCGCCGTAACGTCCTCTACTTACGCTGCCGTAACCGCTGCCAGCCGAGAATCAGCAGCTCTGCTTTGTGCAAACCAGCTTAAGGAAACTCTGCGATCTGATTACGGTTTGCAATTACATCTCGCACGGCTGCGGCTTCGCAATTGTCACCCCAGGACGAGGAGAGTGACAGAGCAGGCGATAAAAGGGCACAGACAACCGCTGACAAATCCGGTTGGGGGGATCAAGAGGATTAAACGGGGCTGGCAGTTTCCTTCGCTAATTAACAAAGCTGCTTAATTGAGCGTCGTCGCTCGGCTTGCGGGCGGCTGATAACACGAATGGTGGCATCTTTGCCCGGGTTCGTAGGGGAGAAGAGCGGTAAGCTAGCAATCAATCAGAATAGAGCTGGAAGGGACCCTGGAGGTCTTCTAGTCCAGCCCCCTGCTCAAGCAGGAGACCCCATGCCACTCCAGACAAAGGTTTGTCTAGTCTCTTCTTTCAAAAAAATTACACAAAGTATTTTTTATTCATTTTTTCCATACACACGATAGTAATTTTTCAACCAACGTGCTGTCTGAGTTTACCTGCTAATACATATTTAATTCCTAACCCTTGCTTCTTTCCTCCAGCCAATGGTAAAATCAATTCCAGGTTTGATAATAGTCCGTTTCTTCTTTGTCTTTCAGTCTCATAGTCAGTCTGTCCATCTCTGTGCATTCTAGTAATTTTTTTTAATTGTTTCTTCATCTGATAGTATTCTTTCGTTTTTCCAGTGTTGCGCAAATATAATTCTTGCCGCTGTTGTGACGTGCAAAGTCAAGTATAAGCTTTGTTTATTAGTCTTTTCTGGCATTATACCTGATAGAAAAAGTTCAGGTTTAAAGCCAACCTGTTCGCCTAACCTCTGTTCTAGCCAAGTATGTATCTTTTCCCAATAATTCTTTACTTTCTCACGTGTCCACCAGACATGATAATACGTGCCTGACTTATGTTTATGTTTGGAGAACAGGCTGGTCACCACATTATAAAAAAGGATGTTGAGACTTTGGAAAAAGATGCAAAGAAGAGCAACAAAGAGGATCAGGGGACTGGAGGCTAAAACATATAAGGAACGGTTGCTGGAATTGGGTATGTCTAATAGTTTAACAAAAGAAGGATGAGGGGGGACATGACAGCCATGTTCCAATATCTCAGGGGCTGCCCCAAAGAAGAGGGAGTCAAGCTATTTTCCAAGGCGCCTGAAGGCAGGACAAGATGGAAGCTAATCAAGGAGAGAAGCAACCTGGAACTAAGGAGAAACTTCCTGACAGTGAGAACAATTAACCAGTGGAACAACCTGCCTCCAGAAGCTGTGAAGGCTCCAACACTGGAAGTCTTTAAGAAGAGACTGGACAGCCATTTGTCTGAAATGGTATAGGACAGGGGTAGGCAACCTCGGCTCTTTTATGACTTATGGACTTCAACTCCCAGAATTCCTGAGTCAGCATAGGAATTCTGGGAATTGAAGTCCATGAGTCATAAAAGAGCCGAGGTTGCCTACCCCTGGTATAGGGTTTCCTGCCTGACCGAGGGAGGGAAGGAGGGAGAGGGGAGAGAGAGAGAGAGGGAGGGAGAGGGAGGGAGGGAGAGAGGGAGGGAGGGAGAGGGAGAGAGAGGGAGAGAGGGAGAGAGAGAGAGAGGGAGGGAAGAAGGGAGAGAGAGAAAAAGAGATAGAGAGAGAGAGAGAGAGAGAGAGGGAGGGAGAGGGAGGGAGGGAGAGAGGGAGGGAGAGGGAGAGGGAGAGAGAGAGAGAGAGAGAGGGAGGGAAGAAGGGAGAGAGAGAAAAAGAGAGAGAGAGAGAGAGCGCAAAAGGCAGGAGAATAAAGGTGAAATAATTGTGCTGGGAGCTTCACTGTCTCGCTGACAAATGTCCCATCCAGAGGAAACCTTTGACTGCTCTCCCCAAAACGATGAGCCTCTTTTTAATTATCAGCCGCTGAAAGGTTAGGCACTTACACGCAGAAGCCGGAAGAGGATTTCGGTGAAGAGGGGAAGGGAGCCCGTAGCGCCCAAGGCTCATGACACCTCCCGTTTCCATGGGGGGGGGGAGAGGAAATAAAACCCCTAAGAAATCATATTTTCCCCCAAATATGAAAAAGGCCATGTGCTCGCAAAGACTTTGCAAAACAGTTTGCAAGGCTAAGGAAACTCAGCTCTCCATTTGCAGAAAGATTCCGCTTTGGGGCAGAATTCTTTTTTTTTCCTAACGTGTTTATTGCAAGTGGTCCCGACTTACGACCATCAGGATTTCCATGGCAAAGTAAAACTGGTTGTTCAGTGAGCCCCCCCTCCTTCCCCCCCCCGATTTTATCATCTGTTTGGCCTGGTTTGTTAAGTTGAATCACGCCCCTTGTTGAGCGTTGAGGCAGCCTTCTTCTTCTTCTAAGGGGTTATTACGGAGAGTCCTCGCCTTACGACGGACGTGGCTAAGCAAGGCGGTTTGTTAAGGGAGCTGCGCCCGACTTTACAACCGTTTTTGCCCTGTTTGCTAAGCGAATCACAAGATGCACCTTGTCATGCCTCTGTCGGAGCCTGAATCTGCGGAGGAAGATTCAGGCAGGGAGAGGTGTAATAATAATAATAATAATAATAATAATAATAATAATAATAATAATAATAATAATAATAATAATAATAATAATAATAATAATAATAATAATAATAATAATAATAATAATAATAATAATAATAATAAAGTTGGAAGATACCTTGGAGGTCATCTAGTCCAACCCCCTGCTCAGGCAGGAAACCCTATACTATTTCAGACAAATGGCTGTCCAGTCTTTTCTTTAAAAACTTCCAGTGTTGGAGCATTCACCGCTTCTGGAGGCAGGTTGTTCCACTGGTTAATTGTTCTGACTGTCAGGAAGTTTCTCCTTAGTTCCAGGTTGCTTCTCTCCTTGGTCAGTTTCCATCCGTTGCTTCTTCTCCTGCCTTCAGGCGCTTTGGAGAAGAGCTTGACTCCCTCTTCTTTGAGGCAGCCCCTGAGATACTGGAACACTGCTATCATGTCCCCCCTCGTCCTTCTCTTCATTAAACTAGACATACCCAATTCCAGCAACCGTTCCTTGTATGTTTTAGCCTCCAGTCCCCTGATCATCTTTGTTGCTCTTCTCTGCACTCTTTCTAGAGTCTCAGCATCTTTTTTACATCGTGGTGACCAAAACTGGATGCAACATTCCAAGTGTGGCCTTACCAAGGCATTGTAAAGTGGTATTAACAGTTCACGTCATCTTGATTCTGTCCCGCTGTTAATACAGCCCAGCACTTGTATTATGTGGACTTCAACTCCCAGAATTCCCCAGCCAGATATCCCAGAATTCCCCAGTCCCATACATGGACTTCAAGTCCCAGAATTCTCCTGCCAGATATGTAGACTTCAAGTCCGAGAATTCCCCAACCAGATATCCCAGAATTCCCCAGCCAGATATCCCAGAATTCCCCAGTCCCATACATGGACTTCAAGTCCCAGAATTCTCCTGCCAGGGATGTGGATTTCAAGTCCCAGAATTCTCCAGTCTGACATCCCAGAATTGCCCAGCCAGATGTGTGGACTTCAAATTCTAGGATTCCCCAGGCAGTGAGGAATTCTGGGACTTGAAGTCCACACATCTTCAGGCTGCTGAGGTTGAGAAAAAACAGACTGAAGATGGTTTGTGAGAAACATCAACCATGAACACAGATATACTGCAGGCTATGATTAAAGAGAAGATATTAAAAAAAAAAAAACCTAGCCGAGTTTCATTCACACCATTGCGGTCGCCATCTTGACTTTTTTGACCACACTGCACAGAAGATCCTTGCTGAAGCAAAAGAAAATACAAGAACTTACCAGCCAAAGAGAAAACGCCTGCCAGCCTGAGAAAGACAGACTTCCAGCCGGAATAAGCAGCTCTAAAATAAGAACTAAACTGATCAGATCTTGATCTTACCCAAAAAGCTGAGAAGCCTGTTTGTTTATTTTTGTCCTTTTCTGGCACTGTTTTCAAAGTAAAAAAGCAATTAAAATGGATGGATGGATGGATGGATGGATGGATGGATGGATGGATGGATGGATGGAT